>NC_134483.1:461206641-461480321 GCF_040206685.1 Ascaphus truei | reverse complement strand
GACATCATGACGCAGAAACGGCCGTGGTCCTCGGCGCATGCGTAGAAGGATCCTCGGCCCTCTGGCGCATTGCACCTCAGGCACGTATGTACAGAATGATGCTTGGGCCTCAGGCACATCGTGCTTGACCAGGCCTGGGGACACGTGCATGCGCAGGACCGCAAAAGTAGTCCGCAACATCATTGATCAGCTGCTTGGACCCCTTACTATGCCTACCTCACACCAAACTCTCTGCTGCACAGATGGGCCTCCTCCCATATCAGCACTAAGGTCATCTGCACAACCCTTCCCAATAAATAAAGTCAGTCACCCACTGACCTAGTCAACCAACCAGTCAGTCACCCACTCAGGTCAGTCACCCACCTACCCAGTCACCCACCCTCCCAGTCAGTCCCCCACCCACCCACCAATTCAGTTAGTCACCCAGTCACCCACCCAGGTCAGTCAGTCAGTCACATAACCACGCAGGTCAGTCAGTCACCCACTCATGTCAGTTGGTCAAGGGTCAGTCAGTCACCCACCACCCACCCAGGTCAGTCAGTCACCCATGGGGTCTGTCAATCACCAACCCATCCAGGTCAGTCAGTCAGTCACCCACCCTGGTCAGCCACCTACACACTGTGTCACAATGTCACCCACACATACAGTCACCCTGTCATTCACACACACTGTCACACTGTCACTCACACTGTCACCCACACACACTTTCATACTGTCACACTGTCAGTCATACTGTTACACTGTCACACTGTCAGTAACACTGTCAGCCATACTATCACACTGTCACACTCAAACACCCTCACCTACACTCACGCACACTCACAGTGACACACAGACATACAAACAAACACAAAGAATTTAGAGTTAGTATAAATATAGCCAAAGTAGTTTGTGTGGTGCACAGCAACAAAGAACAGGTCATGTGGCAATAAAAAATATATTTATTGAAGCTGCATAAAAAAACGGTGGGATACTGCACTCACAGAAACACAGGCCAGGCAGATTTTACTGACACAATAGGGGGAGGGGGGCATACACTGATTAGTCAAAGCAGGGAAGCTTAGCAGACACAATAGGGGGAGGGTTTTTTACATAGATTACAGTGAAGGCAGGGAAGCTTCACACACAATAGGAGGAGGGTTTTTTACATAGATTACAGTGAAGGCAGGAGGTTTAAAACACACAATAGGGGGAGGGTTTTTTTACATAGATTACAGTGAAGGCAGGCAGGTTTAAAACACACAATAAAAATATGTATGTCATGTATTTATTGTTTATGTATTTTAAATACACAGGAATTGTACTGTATGTTGTTTATTGCAATGTTTATTGGGGGGAAATCAAATGTCCCCAATAAACATGCTATTCTGCCTTCATTGCCTTAGCGGCTATCAGCTAAGGTAATGAAGCAGCATTTCTGTATTTTTAATAATATTGTGCAGGAGCAGGTGGTCCCTGAGCATTAATTTCTGGCTCAGGGAACCCCCTGCTCACTGTACAATATTATTAAAATACAGAAATGATGCTTCATTACCATAGCACATAGCCGCTAAGGTAAGGAACGAGTGTTTATTTATATATGTTTTTTATTCATACTGTACATGTGCAGAGGGTCTCCGGAGCTGAACAGCGTTGGTTTCAGGTCCGGGGACCCCCTGCTCCCCGAGATACAGGCCCCTTTAGGGGGTGCCGATATCCCTGTGCTTGGTTTACAGGCCGTGGTCACGTGATCGGGACCTTTAAATGCAGAGGGATACTGGCACCTCATAAAGGGGGCTGTATCTCGGGGAGCAGGGGGTCCCCCGACCTGAAACCAATGAGGTTCAGCTCCGGAGACCCCCTGCACATCTACACTATAAATAAAAATGTATTTCAAATGTATTTATTTATAGTCATTTATTTATTTATTTAGATTTATTTATTTATTTTTTGGCGGCTGCTGTGTGTGATTATTTTTTATTGTGGTAGTGGGGGTGGGTGAAGGGGGTATTAGCCCCAACAGTGGCTGTTTAGGGCTTGCGGGGGGTAGCGGGAGGGCTTAACCCCTTCATGACCGTAGCGGTATTAACTGCTATGGCCGTGAAGGGGTTAAGTGCACCCGCAACCCCCCTGCAAGTCCTAAACTCACACCAAGGGCCAAATACCCCCCTCACCCACCCCCGCTACCCACAATAAAGTGGGCACGGTGAGTTAACCCCTTCATTGCCTTAGCGGCTATACGCTAAGGTAATGAAGCAGCATTTCTGTATTTTTAATAATATTGTGCAGGAGCAGGGGGTTCCCTGAGCATTCATTTCTGGCTCAGGGAACCCCCTGCTCACTGTACAATATTATTAAAATACAGAAATGCTGCTTTGTTACCATAGCACATAGCCGCTAAGGTAAAGAACGAGTGTTTATTTATATATGTTTTTTATTCATACTGTACATGTGCAGAGGGTCTCCGGAGCAGAAACGCTGTGGTTTTAGGTCCGGGGACCCCCTGCTTCCCGAGATACAGGCCCCTTTAGGGGGTGCTGGTATCCCTCTGCTTGGTTTACAGGCCGCGGTCACGTGATCGGGACATTTTAACGCAGAGGGATACCGGCACCTCATAAAGGGGGCTGTATCTCGGGGAGCAGGGGGTCCCCCAACCTGAAACCAACGCGGTTCAGCTCCGGAGACCCCCTGCACATCTACACTATGAATAAAAATGTATTTTAAATAATTTTGAATGTGCCGGTGTTTGCGCAGAGAGAGCAGCGGTTCTCTCTCTGCTGCAAACACATCTCGCCCCCGCCGGCCTACAGTATCATTGATGTGCATATACAGTACTGTATGTGTACAGTACTGTATGTTAGGGGTTATAGGGGTTTTTGTTATACAGTATATATATATATATGTATATATATATATATATATATACTGCATTACAATTCATGAATTTATGCCATCTGGCGGACACGCGAAGCATTGCAGCCTAGTAAATCCTGAACCATTATTAATTAACACATCAACCGCGCGTCAGCCGGGCATGACCCCTGGCTGGGAAGGCAAAAGGAGCCCGGCATGCTCCGGGTGAAAAGTGTCACATTCCAGGAACATGCCAGGTACATGCCAGTTATTAGTAAGAATAAAAGCTGCCGCAGCAGTATGTAGCCCCCTGTAAACAGCACAGGCTATACCTATCTTCCTTCTACTGTGGTAAGTCCTGTTAAGATCAGGCACCAGTAATCATCATGGGTTTTCCCCCTCCATAGCCCTATCCTGAGTGGTAGATGCAGGCCTGGACTCTGCTGCAGGCGTGAGCAGGAGGGGCGGTTCTGCTGACATCACGAGGGGCGAGGCTAGCTCTATATTTAGCAGCCAACTCTGTTGAGTAGAGTTAGTTGATAGTGATATCGAGAGTCTGGAGTTGCCGGTTAGTTATGCCGGGAGTATGCAGATCAGTTAGTATGCCGTGAGTCGAAGAATCCTGCGGATCGGTCCAAGGAGTTGGAGGAGACCGCGGTCTCCCCTGCGCAGAGTGCAGGAGCAGAGAAAGAGGAGTGGAAAGATTCAGCTTCCTTTAATAGAGCTGATAGAATTATAGACTTGGTGGACCAATGCCCTCACCCCACTGCCAGGGGTGATGGGGAGAATCCAAGCCCCACCGCAAGGAGAGAAGGAATTATCTATCTGGAAGGAGAGCAGCGTAATAACAAGTCTTTGCTGTTGTTGTTGCGGCTACTGGAAGCCACTACCGTTGGGAGATTGCTGATCTGTCAATAAAAGAGACTATTCGCTATTACCAAAGACTGTGTGTGAATTGCAAGGTATTACCCTGGGACCAAAGGGGTTCTTCTATACAGGTCCTGTCCCATATTCCTGGGAGTATAGAAGATGGAGGCGCTGCACCACTAAGAGAAGATGGAGGCTATCACCCCAGAAGCCCGGTCCTGGCTCCCCCACAACACCGCGGGAAGCTCAGGTCCTCCTGTTCCTCACAGGTATGCACCACACCGCATGTAATCTGCCTTCATGCACCCTAGACACCACCGTATATATATATATATATATATATATATATATATATATATAGCAACAGCGCTGTGTGCTGGGCGATAATGGGGAAAGATAGGGTTGCATACCTGTCTAAGACATGCAAATGAACATACAGGAATATTTACAGTTGCTTTATGCTTTACGCTTTACTTTGGAGGGTTTTTGTCACTTTTTTTACCCACCATAACCTTAATTAATATATATAATATATATATATATATATATATATATATATATATATATATATATACCACTGTCATTAAGGTTATGGTGGGTAAAAAAAGTGACAAAAACCCTCCACAGTAAAGCATAAAGCATTTAAACTGTAAATATTACTGTATGTTCATTTGCATGTTCATCAGCCTCTGTTTAAAAGCTGTGTTTAAAACAGCATGCACTGGCTTGAGGATTGGCTTGTGTAATATGCGCTTGAGACAAAAGGTGGCACTGAGTGCTCATTTGCATGTCATTTCCCAGAATCCTTTGCTGCAGTGGAAGCGCTGTATGCTGGGTGACAATGGGGAAAGACAGGGTTGCAGACCTGTCTAAGACATGCAAATGAACATACAGTAATATTTACAGTTGCTATATATATATATATATATATATATATATATATATATATATACACACACACACACACACACATGCGGTGGGGGGATATTTAATATATTTGGGGGTGGTGGGAGTATATTTTATATATATGGGGTGGTAGGGGTATATTTAATATATATGGGTGTGGTGGGCTTTATTTTATATGTATTGGGGAGGTGTTTTTTTTGTATTATATGTATTGGGGAGGTGGGGCTATATTTTATATGTATTCGGGAGCGTGTTTTTTTTTATATGTATTGGGGGCGTCGCAACTTTTACCATTGTGTCCAGTATTTTTGGACAATCCATCTGGCAACCCTACCCAAAAATGCTAAAAATGTAAAATCACCATTCTAAGTCTAGCTAGGAGGGCTCGCTCTCCCCCCGCCGCGGTGCCCAGCACCCGGCTCGCTCTCATCCCGCCCGGCACCCCGGCTCCGCTCACTCTCCCCCGCCCGGAAGTGGAACCCCGACTCCGCTCGCTCTCCGCCCGCCTGGCACCCCGGCTCGCGTCACAACCGCTCGCAGCCTAGCAGTGCAGCACTTCCGGTGCCTGCTGCTGCTAGCGAGCGCGTGGGAGGCTGGGAGCGACAGTCTGCATAGGTTAGAAGTATATACCAGTGACTGTCTTTATTGTGATATTTCTTCAGATAAAAAAGGTGGTACAGTTTGAGTATTTTCACTGTACTGCAGTTATAGCTTGCAAAGTGATGTTTCTCTTGTGAGGTATTGTAAACGTTATATAAAAGATTGTTTTATGAATAACACTGTAACAGTAAGATGTCAGAATAAATTGTAAACTAGATATTCAGGGGATATTAACTATTCATTAGCAAATCGTTAGTTTAAATTTTTATTCATGTGAGTGATTGTGTAGGCAGGGCCCCGAGCACTGCTTTGCCCGGGGGCCCCTAATGTTGTTAAGATGGCCCTGTGCCACCAGCCTAACTTCCCCCGCGCGCGCACCCCAACCCAACTTCTCCTGCCCCAGCCAACAGCCACGGGACTAGCCCGCCAGTCTCGCCCACCCACCCCCCAGCCGCCCATCTCTCGTGTGCCCCCTGAGCCCACCTCTCGCGTGCCCCCTGAGCCCACCTCTCGCGTGCCCCCTGAGCCCACCTCACGCCCCGGGCAGCTGCCGTGGGTATATTGGTGGCAGGGGGGAAGCGACTGGGGGGCAAGGAAGAAGGAACAGCACCCACCCGGTCAAGGTAAGTCACCCACCCAGTCACTCAAAAGTCACTGTCACCCACCCAGTCAATGTCACCCACCCAGTCACTGTCACCCACCCAGTCACTGTCACCCACCCAGTCACTGTCACCCACCCAGTCACCCACACAGTCACTGTCTCCCAGTCACCCACCCAGTCACTGTCTCCCAGTCACCCACCCAGTAACTGTCTCCCAGTCACCCACCCAGTCACCCACCCAGTCACTGTCTCCCAGTCACCCACCCAGTCACTGCCTCCCAGTCACCCACCCAGTCACTATCTCCCAGTCACTGTCTCCCAGTCACTGTCTCTCGTCATTCACCCACCCATCGTCATTCACCCACCCACTGTCATTCACCCACTCACCGTCATTCACCCACCCAGTCACCCAGGCAGGCAGTCACATGTCTTTTGTAGAAAATATAAAAATAAACAGGTTGCATTGTAATGTTTTTTTCTGTATCACAATAAGAAAACAGTTAAGTAAAAGTTGCGAGCTAAAAGATATTTTTTTCGTGGTAGGTGTGCTTTGGGTTCGCGGGGGGGGGGTGGTGCGCTATGGGTTCAGGGGGGGGAGGCTGCTCCTTTCATTTGTCCCGGGCCCCATGATTTCTGTTGGCGGCCCTGGTGGGAGGTGATACAATTAGAAGGACTCATGAACCTACATGTATTGCATTTGTTGCATCGATATGATCCCCTTGTCACAAAAGTCTCTCTGTTTCCAATTGGTGTTGAAATAACACTTGGGGAAATATATGTGGCAGGGTCTTTGCTCTACGATAAACGAATCTTGGACCACCCTTCGTGATCTCACGCAGGACGTGATCCATATTCAACAATCCCCAATGTTTTTGCATGATTTTCCCTGCTATGACCGACCTAGGGTGGCAGCTGTCCTCTCTTAAGAATGTATTCCTTGAGTTTGTCTTTTTAAATACATCTGTTTAGATCTTAAGGTCATTATATATATATATATATATATATATATATATATATAATAGAAGGTCCAGGTAGCTAATATGATGTAAATTAAAATTCAACGTAAATTGTATATTAAAAGTGTTATTATTAACATAATCAAAAAATGAATATAAAGTGTTCGTGTTACCGTGCCAAATAATTATAAGATCTATGAAGCATTTGTAGAAAAGAAAATTGTGCCTATAAGCATTAGTGGTGCTATAAATAAATTTATTTTCCCACCACCCCATAAATAAATTGGCATAGGAGGGGGCAAAACTTGTCCCCATTGCTGTACCGCAAGGTTGTAAATAAAATTTGTGCTCAAAAAGAAAATAATTGTGAGTAAAAAAGCAATTGAATCCATAATAAACTTTGTGTTGAGTATTGAGCTATCTGGACCCTCTATGAAGTGACGGAAAGCTGCCAATCCCAGATCATGTTGAATGATCGAATACAAGGAAACCACATCCATGGTCACCCACAGACAATTTGGGTTCCATGTGATGTCCTCTAGTTTGGTCAGTAGATCTTCTGAATCAAGAAGGAAGGACGGGAAAGACCTAACAAATGGTTGCAGGTATGCATTGAATTAACAGGATAGACCATAGATCTCTGCGATCTCATAGATCTCAGGGTTTTGATGGTGAAAATTTCCTTTGTTGTCACAAAAACTCATGACGGAAGTGACATCATGACGCAGAAACGGCCGTGGTCCTCGGCGCATGCGTAGAAGGATCCTCGGCCCTCTGGCGCATTGCACCTCAGGCACGTATGTACAGAATGATGCTTGGGCCTCAGGCACATCGTGCTTGACCAGGCCTGGGGACACGTGCATGCGCAGGACCGCAAAAGTAGTCCGCAACATCATTGATCAGCTGCTTGGACCCCTTACTATGCCTACCTCACACCAAACTCTCTGCTGCACAGATGGGCCTCCTCCCATATCAGCACTAAGGTCATCTGCACAACCCTTCCCAATAAATAAAGTCAGTCACCCACTGACCTAGTCAACCAACCAGTCAGTCACCCACTCAGGTCAGTCACCCACCTACCCAGTCACCCACCCTCCCAGTCAGTCCCCCACCCACCCACCAATTCAGTTAGTCACCCAGTCACCCACCCAGGTCAGTCAGTCAGTCACATAACCACGCAGGTCAGTCAGTCACCCACTCATGTCAGTTGGTCAAGGGTCAGTCAGTCACCCACCACCCACCCAGGTCAGTCAGTCACCCATGGGGTCTGTCAATCACCAACCCATCCAGGTCAGTCAGTCAGTCACCCACCCTGGTCAGCCACCTACACACTGTGTCACAATGTCACCCACACATACAGTCACCCTGTCATTCACACACACTGTCACACTGTCACTCACACTGTCACCCACACACACTTTCATACTGTCACACTGTCAGTCATACTGTTACACTGTCACACTGTCAGTAACACTGTCAGCCATACTATCACACTGTCACACTCAAACACCCTCACCTACACTCACGCACACTCACAGTGACACACAGACATACAAACAAACACAAAGAATTTAGAGTTAGTATAAATATAGCCAAAGTAGTTTGTGTGGTGCACAGCAACAAAGAACAGGTCATGTGGCAATAAAAAATATATTTATTGAAGCTGCATAAAAAAACGGTGGGATACTGCACTCACAGAAACACAGGCCAGGCAGATTTTACTGACACAATAGGGGGAGGGGGGCATACACTGATTAGTCAAAGCAGGGAAGCTTAGCAGACACAATAGGGGGAGGGTTTTTTACATAGATTACAGTGAAGGCAGGGAAGCTTCACACACAATAGGAGGAGGGTTTTTTACATAGATTACAGTGAAGGCAGGAGGTTTAAAACACACAATAGGGGGAGGGTTTTTTTACATAGATTACAGTGAAGGCAGGCAGGTTTAAAACACACAATAAAAATATGTATGTCATGTATTTATTGTTTATGTATTTTAAATACACAGGAATTGTACTGTATGTTGTTTATTGCAATGTTTATTGGGGGGAAATCAAATGTCCCCAATAAACATGCTATTCTGCCTTCATTGCCTTAGCGGCTATCAGCTAAGGTAATGAAGCAGCATTTCTGTATTTTTAATAATATTGTGCAGGAGCAGGTGGTCCCTGAGCATTAATTTCTGGCTCAGGGAACCCCCTGCTCACTGTACAATATTATTAAAATACAGAAATGATGCTTCATTACCATAGCACATAGCCGCTAAGGTAAGGAACGAGTGTTTATTTATATATGTTTTTTATTCATACTGTACATGTGCAGAGGGTCTCCGGAGCTGAACAGCGTTGGTTTCAGGTCCGGGGACCCCCTGCTCCCCGAGATACAGGCCCCTTTAGGGGGTGCCGATATCCCTGTGCTTGGTTTACAGGCCGTGGTCACGTGATCGGGACCTTTAAATGCAGAGGGATACTGGCACCTCATAAAGGGGGCTGTATCTCGGGGAGCAGGGGGTCCCCCGACCTGAAACCAATGAGGTTCAGCTCCGGAGACCCCCTGCACATCTACACTATAAATAAAAATGTATTTCAAATGTATTTATTTATAGTCATTTATTTATTTATTTAGATTTATTTATTTATTTTTTGGCGGCTGCTGTGTGTGATTATTTTTTATTGTGGTAGTGGGGGTGGGTGAAGGGGGTATTAGCCCCAACAGTGGCTGTTTAGGGCTTGCGGGGGGTAGCGGGAGGGCTTAACCCCTTCATGACCGTAGCGGTATTAACTGCTATGGCCGTGAAGGGGTTAAGTGCACCCGCAACCCCCCTGCAAGTCCTAAACTCACACCAAGGGCCAAATACCCCCCTCACCCACCCCCGCTACCCACAATAAAGTGGGCACGGTGAGTTAACCCCTTCATTGCCTTAGCGGCTATACGCTAAGGTAATGAAGCAGCATTTCTGTATTTTTAATAATATTGTGCAGGAGCAGGGGGTTCCCTGAGCATTCATTTCTGGCTCAGGGAACCCCCTGCTCACTGTACAATATTATTAAAATACAGAAATGCTGCTTTGTTACCATAGCACATAGCCGCTAAGGTAAAGAACGAGTGTTTATTTATATATGTTTTTTATTCATACTGTACATGTGCAGAGGGTCTCCGGAGCAGAAACGCTGTGGTTTTAGGTCCGGGGACCCCCTGCTTCCCGAGATACAGGCCCCTTTAGGGGGTGCTGGTATCCCTCTGCTTGGTTTACAGGCCGCGGTCACGTGATCGGGACATTTTAACGCAGAGGGATACCGGCACCTCATAAAGGGGGCTGTATCTCGGGGAGCAGGGGGTCCCCCAACCTGAAACCAACGCGGTTCAGCTCCGGAGACCCCCTGCACATCTACACTATGAATAAAAATGTATTTTAAATAATTTTGAATGTGCCGGTGTTTGCGCAGAGAGAGCAGCGGTTCTCTCTCTGCTGCAAACACATCTCGCCCCCGCCGGCCTACAGTATCATTGATGTGCATATACAGTACTGTATGTGTACAGTACTGTATGTTAGGGGTTATAGGGGTTTTTGTTATACAGTATATATATATATATGTATATATATATATATATATATACTGCATTACAATTCATGAATTTATGCCATCTGGCGGACACGCGAAGCATTGCAGCCTAGTAAATCCTGAACCATTATTAATTAACACATCAACCGCGCGTCAGCCGGGCATGACCCCTGGCTGGGAAGGCAAAAGGAGCCCGGCATGCTCCGGGTGAAAAGTGTCACATTCCAGGAACATGCCAGGTACATGCCAGTTATTAGTAAGAATAAAAGCTGCCGCAGCAGTATGTAGCCCCCTGTAAACAGCACAGGCTATACCTATCTTCCTTCTACTGTGGTAAGTCCTGTTAAGATCAGGCACCAGTAATCATCATGGGTTTTCCCCCTCCATAGCCCTATCCTGAGTGGTAGATGCAGGCCTGGACTCTGCTGCAGGCGTGAGCAGGAGGGGCGGTTCTGCTGACATCACGAGGGGCGAGGCTAGCTCTATATTTAGCAGCCAACTCTGTTGAGTAGAGTTAGTTGATAGTGATATCGAGAGTCTGGAGTTGCCGGTTAGTTATGCCGGGAGTATGCAGATCAGTTAGTATGCCGTGAGTCGAAGAATCCTGCGGATCGGTCCAAGGAGTTGGAGGAGACCGCGGTCTCCCCTGCGCAGAGTGCAGGAGCAGAGAAAGAGGAGTGGAAAGATTCAGCTTCCTTTAATAGAGCTGATAGAATTATAGACTTGGTGGACCAATGCCCTCACCCCACTGCCAGGGGTGATGGGGAGAATCCAAGCCCCACCGCAAGGAGAGAAGGAATTATCTATCTGGAAGGAGAGCAGCGTAATAACAAGTCTTTGCTGTTGTTGTTGCGGCTACTGGAAGCCACTACCGTTGGGAGATTGCTGATCTGTCAATAAAAGAGACTATTCGCTATTACCAAAGACTGTGTGTGAATTGCAAGGTATTACCCTGGGACCAAAGGGGTTCTTCTATACAGGTCCTGTCCCATATTCCTGGGAGTATAGAAGATGGAGGCGCTGCACCACTAAGAGAAGATGGAGGCTATCACCCCAGAAGCCCGGTCCTGGCTCCCCCACAACACCGCGGGAAGCTCAGGTCCTCCTGTTCCTCACAGGTATGCACCACACCGCATGTAATCTGCCTTCATGCACCCTAGACACCACCGTATATATATATATATATATATATATATATATATATATATAGCAACAGCGCTGTGTGCTGGGCGATAATGGGGAAAGATAGGGTTGCATACCTGTCTAAGACATGCAAATGAACATACAGGAATATTTACAGTTGCTTTATGCTTTACGCTTTACTTTGGAGGGTTTTTGTCACTTTTTTTACCCACCATAACCTTAATTAATATATATAATATATATATATATATATATATATATATATATATATATATATATACCACTGTCATTAAGGTTATGGTGGGTAAAAAAAGTGACAAAAACCCTCCACAGTAAAGCATAAAGCATTTAAACTGTAAATATTACTGTATGTTCATTTGCATGTTCATCAGCCTCTGTTTAAAAGCTGTGTTTAAAACAGCATGCACTGGCTTGAGGATTGGCTTGTGTAATATGCGCTTGAGACAAAAGGTGGCACTGAGTGCTCATTTGCATGTCATTTCCCAGAATCCCTTGCTGCAGTGGAAGCGCTGTATGCTGGGTGACAATGGGGAAAGACAGGGTTGCAGACCTGTCTAAGACATGCAAATGAACATACAGTAATATTTACAGTTGCTATATATATATATATATATATATATATATATATATATATATACACACACACACACACACACATGCGGTGGGGGGATATTTAATATATTTGGGGGTGGTGGGAGTATATTTTATATATATGGGGTGGTAGGGGTATATTTAATATATATGGGTGTGGTGGGCTTTATTTTATATGTATTGGGGAGGTGTTTTTTTTGTATTATATGTATTGGGGAGGTGGGGCTATATTTTATATGTATTCGGGAGCGTGTTTTTTTTTATATGTATTGGGGGCGTCGCAACTTTTACCATTGTGTCCAGTATTTTTGGACAATCCATCTGGCAACCCTACCCAAAAATGCTAAAAATGTAAAATCACCATTCTAAGTCTAGCTAGGAGGGCTCGCTCTCCCCCCGCCGCGGTGCCCAGCACCCGGCTCGCTCTCATCCCGCCCGGCACCCCGGCTCCGCTCACTCTCCCCCGCCCGGAAGTGGAACCCCGACTCCGCTCGCTCTCCGCCCGCCTGGCACCCCGGCTCGCGTCACAACCGCTCGCAGCCTAGCAGTGCAGCACTTCCGGTGCCTGCTGCTGCTAGCGAGCGCGTGGGAGGCTGGGAGCGACAGTCTGCATAGGTTAGAAGTATATACCAGTGACTGTCTTTATTGTGATATTTCTTCAGATAAAAAAGGTGGTACAGTTTGAGTATTTTCACTGTACTGCAGTTATAGCTTGCAAAGTGATGTTTCTCTTGTGAGGTATTGTAAACGTTATATAAAAGATTGTTTTATGAATAACACTGTAACAGTAAGATGTCAGAATAAATTGTAAACTAGATATTCAGGGGATATTAACTATTCATTAGCAAATCGTTAGTTTAAATTTTTATTCATGTGAGTGATTGTGTAGGCAGGGCCCCGAGCACTGCTTTGCCCGGGGGCCCCTAATGTTGTTAAGATGGCCCTGTGCCACCAGCCTAACTTCCCCCGCGCGCGCACCCCAACCCAACTTCTCCTGCCCCAGCCAACAGCCACGGGACTAGCCCGCCAGTCTCGCCCACCCACCCCCCAGCCGCCCATCTCTCGTGTGCCCCCTGAGCCCACCTCTCGCGTGCCCCCTGAGCCCACCTCTCGCGTGCCCCCTGAGCCCACCTCACGCCCCGGGCAGCTGCCGTGGGTATATTGGTGGCAGGGGGGAAGCGACTGGGGGGCAAGGAAGAAGGAACAGCACCCACCCGGTCAAGGTAAGTCACCCACCCAGTCACTCAAAAGTCACTGTCACCCACCCAGTCAATGTCACCCACCCAGTCACTGTCACCCACCCAGTCACTGTCACCCACCCAGTCACTGTCACCCACCCAGTCACCCACACAGTCACTGTCTCCCAGTCACCCACCCAGTCACTGTCTCCCAGTCACCCACCCAGTAACTGTCTCCCAGTCACCCACCCAGTCACCCACCCAGTCACTGTCTCCCAGTCACCCACCCAGTCACTGCCTCCCAGTCACCCACCCAGTCACTATCTCCCAGTCACTGTCTCCCAGTCACTGTCTCTCGTCATTCACCCACCCATCGTCATTCACCCACCCACTGTCATTCACCCACTCACCGTCATTCACCCACCCAGTCACCCAGGCAGGCAGTCACATGTCTTTTGTAGAAAATATAAAAATAAACAGGTTGCATTGTAATGTTTTTTTCTGTATCACAATAAGAAAACAGTTAAGTAAAAGTTGCGAGCTAAAAGATATTTTTTTCGTGGTAGGTGTGCTTTGGGTTCGCGGGGGGGGGGTGGTGCGCTATGGGTTCAGGGGGGGGAGGCTGCTCCTTTCATTTGTCCCGGGCCCCATGATTTCTGTTGGCGGCCCTGGTGGGAGGTGATACAATTAGAAGGACTCATGAACCTACATGTATTGCATTTGTTGCATCGATATGATCCCCTTGTCACAAAAGTCTCTCTGTTTCCAATTGGTGTTGAAATAACACTTGGGGAAATATATGTGGCAGGGTCTTTGCTCTACGATAAACGAATCTTGGACCACCCTTCGTGATCTCACGCAGGACGTGATCCATATTCAACAATCCCCAATGTTTTTGCATGATTTTCCCTGCTATGACCGACCTAGGGTGGCAGCTGTCCTCTCTTAAGAATGTATTCCTTGAGTTTGTCTTTTTAAATACATCTGTTTAGATCTTAAGGTCATTATATATATATATATATATATATATATATATATATAATAGAAGGTCCAGGTAGCTAATATGATGTAAATTAAAATTCAACGTAAATTGTATATTAAAAGTGTTATTATTAACATAATCAAAAAATGAATATAAAGTGTTCGTGTTACCGTGCCAAATAATTATAAGATCTATGAAGCATTTGTAGAAAAGAAAATTGTGCCTATAAGCATTAGTGGTGCTATAAATAAATTTATTTTCCCACCACCCCATAAATAAATTGGCATAGGAGGGGGCAAAACTTGTCCCCATTGCTGTACCGCAAGGTTGTAAATAAAATTTGTGCTCAAAAAGAAAATAATTGTGAGTAAAAAAGCAATTGAATCCATAATAAACTTTGTGTTGAGTATTGAGCTATCTGGACCCTCTATGAAGTGACGGAAAGCTGCCAATCCCAGATCATGTTGAATGATCGAATACAAGGAAACCACATCCATGGTCACCCACAGACAATTTGGGTTCCATGTGATGTCCTCTAGTTTGGTCAGTAGATCTTCTGAATCAAGAAGGAAGGACGGGAAAGACCTAACAAATGGTTGCAGGTATGCATTGAATTAACAGGATAGACCATAGATCTCTGCGGGCTCCGGCTATTCGTGCATGAGCATTTTCGATGTTGGGGTGGAGCATGTACAGGAGCTCAGGCTGCATGACTTAGGTGGCATCGGTCTCCTGTTGCTAGGTGCTCAACTTCCGCCGAGTGTCATTGCAGGCGGAGTATGCCATCTGCTTTCCCCCTCGTCATTGTCAGTGCGCTGTGTGTTTTTTGGCCTCTTGCGCATGCGCAGACTGCAATAGAGGGGAAGCTTGTGCTGGGGCTCGGGCCGTCTGACATCGGTGTCATCGGTCTCCTGTTACTAAGTGCCCGACGGCCGCCGAATGTCTTTACAGGCTAGATCACTGCACGACTCATTTTCTGCTAATATGTGCATTACATGATTCGTCAATCCCGGGTGCAAGGCATTGTGGTTATGACGTCACCGGTTTGGGCGCGAATTTTGGTACCCGCTACTGTATAAATAGTCTGTATGTTTATAGCGTTAGGTAACTCCTTGATAAAGTGCTTTATAGCACGAAACGCGTAGGAGTGTTGCACCCTCCACCATTTTTTTAATGCAGCTTCAATATATATATATTTTATTGCCACATGACCTGTTCTTTGTTGTTGTGCACCACGCAAACTATTTTGGATATCTCAGGACACTGGACGCGGCTGAACGCCTGAGGATACACAGGGGAACACAGTGAGTACTCTCATTTGTTATGGGCATCACAAGGAGGAAGGGAAGATATTATAATATTACTCCACACCTTCAAGGAATTATTGAGCCAAGTGTGTGTGAAGATTGAGAACTACACTTTAATTGAATATACTCCCCATGTGTTGTGTCCTCCATAATTGGATAACTGTATGGGACCAAGCATTTGAGCTCCTGCAAATACCTATACACAATTTAGCATAAATATAGACATGCAAATAGCTCAAATGTGGTGTGTGCAGAGCACGCACGTTCTAAGTGAAAGTTCAGTTTTGTCACTGAAATTGTGTTTTGATTTTTAACTAAAAACAGCACCATCACGAATATAATTCCTGTGACAAAACAGTGACAAAAGACAACTATGCGCGTGCTTGGAACACGCACCCTTTTTCTTCAAGTCTGTGAGTCTAGTGTTTATTCATACACGTACTTAATTCTGAAGCCGCAAAGTTTCGCTACTTTTATATTAAATTTATCTCAGACCGTCAGGCTCACTGACTGTTTTGTGTTATTTACTTCTTGTTACTGAATAACTCATTCGGAGTCATTGTTCATCATAACTCAGTGCTACTTGCCTGGGCCATGATTCATACAGCTACAGTAACACTGAAAAAAATAATGTTTATCACAAGATAATAATAATTATTAAGATGTGAGAACAAAGAAAAGACAAAAAGAGGAGTATGTCCTTGGGCCCTCCCCCCAGCTGTGTGTTACTGAGATATGTAAAAGTAACTTCAGTCCCCCCATGTTGTCTTACATAATGCAAGCTTACATGTACTGTATTGTACAAAAAATACTGTACTGAACTATTGTCACCAAAATAGCTAGCATATTCAATAAATATATTGTAGATGATAAAGCACTTTAAGCATATAATTATACATTTTGTCTCATAAAATGTTACATATTATTCAGATTTTCCTGGACTTTCACTGCTGACAGATTTTTAATTACACCGCATTTCATTATGTAAATGATGACATCAAATTAAACCAATAATTATTATAAGCTCAATTTTGAAATACAGTATTTATTTTATTTATTTATAAAATATTTTACCAGGAAGCAATACATTGAGTTATCTCTCGTTTTCAAGTATGCCCTGGGCATATAGTTATGATGACAAATACATGGTTACAAATACATAGTTACATTAAGTGAACAGGGTTATACATTATATACAAGACATTGCATGCACAGTTAAAGATAATATATATTATAGGTGTTCAGGTGCGCCGACGAGTATTCTAAAACTTGCCTTAAACTTGCCTTGGAAAATCTGGAGCTATCACCAACAAGATCCAGGTACATGCTGGGTAAATGCTGAAAAGATTTCAGTGACATTTCTGCAGAGACTATTGGCCCACCAGATTAACACAGCAGGGGTCCCTGACAGTCCCATTCAGTTTGAATGGGACTGCCAGGGATCCCCACTGTTAATCCAAACTATACACAAAAATATCATTTGTGATTGTAATCAGAATTACTTTTGTTTCTTACAGAACGAAAAAAAGGATTTCAACCGGTTTTGCACTGTCTGCAGAAATGTCACTGAAATGTTGCAGCATACACTACCGACACACTTTATTAGAGTGTGGCCGGTACCGCAAGCCGGGAGATTTCCCGGCTTGCTAGTGGCCGCCCCTCGGCGTGCCGCACGTCATAGACGCGCGGTCACGCGTCTTCGGGAGCGTGCGCCCCCTGCACGCGCGTCCAGGGGCTCCCCGAGGGACAGCGGCAGGGGGTTCCGGGGGACCCGGCGGACCCGGCAGCGGTAGGGAGAGCGCCCCGATCGGAGGGCGCTCTTCCGCTGCTTCGGCGCGCGCCCGTCACTCTCGGGCGCACGCCAGGCTACTGCTGCGGCCAAGAACGGGCAAATGCTCGAATAAACTTGGCCGCAGCAGTATACCTACGATGTACCTGGGTCTTGTTGGTGATTGCCCCAGATTTGTTTTAGAATACTCGTCGGCTCTACAGTATGTAACAGTTACAGACCAGATTAAAATGTGAAACAGTGTTAGTTTTGAAAGAACTTAGACTGGTAGCGGCTGTGAGAGTCTCCGGTAGATTGTTCCATTTGTGGGGTGCATGGTAAGAGAAGGAGGAGCGGCCGGGTACTTTGTTGAACCTTGGACCATGAACAGTCTTTTGGAGTCAGATCTCAGATGATAAGTACTGCATGTGGTAGGGGTGAGGTGGGTAACTTGCACAGAAAGTATTCTAAGGCAAGACAGGAAAGATAAACTTTGCGCCTAGACTCAAGATATGGCCAATCTTGTTCTTTGAGAATTTTACAGTGATATGTGTTGTAGTTGCATTGGAGGACAAAATGGTATATTGAATTGTAGAGGGTATCAAGTTTGCTAAGGTGGGTTTGGGGTGCAGTGTCATATACGATGTCCCCATAGTCTATAATTGGCATTAACATCTGCTGTGCGATGCTTTTTCTGAACACCAGACTTGGGAGGATTTGTTCCTATAAAGTTCACATTGTTTGGCATAGGTTTTGGATGTCAGGGTATCAATATGCAACCCAAATGTTAAATGGGAGTCAAACCATGCACACAAATATTTGAAACAAGTAAAGGGGACTAGGATGGTATGATATTTGGCTCATTCATGGGTAGTTATAGAAATTTAGCCTTGGTCTCAAAGACCATGGTTACAGTATTGCTAGAAGAAATCCAATTTTAAAGTCTCAAAAATACAAATTGAAGTAACTGTCGAAGATCGGAGAGGCCTGGGGCTGTGTGACTATATGATTGCAGATGATCAAACGTGTATTGCAGCTCCTTTACAAGCTGTAGGAAGATCATTGATGAACACTGAGAAAAGTATGGGGCCCCATAACAGAGCTTTGCGGTACACCGCAGGTGATATCCAAGTGGATGGAGTTAGTGCCCGAGAGACACATGTTGGGATCCATCTGATAGGTAGGAATGTAACCAGTTTAAAGCTTGATTCCCTACCGCAGAGCACTGGAGTTTATTTAGCAAGATAACATAACAGTATCAAAAGCCTTTGCAAAATCTAGGAATATTGCACCAGTATGTTGCCTCAGTTCCATTCCACACTGGATCTCATTGCAAACTTTTAGGAGGGTAGTTACCGTGGAGTGTTTGGGGCGAAAACCAGATTTGAATTGGCTAGGGACGTTTTTCATGGTTTCACATTTTTACATGACATTGGATTGTATTGAGAGAAAAGAGAGTGGCATGTAGTTTGAGCCTGTTTTTTTGTTCCCACTTTTGAAGATTAGGACAACTCTGGCAGTTTTCCAGGTCTTAGGGATATGGCCAACACACAGGATAGAGTTGATTAGAGAGGCAAGCGGTTTGGCAATGTCTGGGGCACCAATTCTTAGATTGCACTAGGTCAGGTCCACATTGGCTGCTTAGTTTTAATTTGAGGAGCAGTTGTGTAATCTGCTCTTTAGATACTGGGAAAATTGAAAATTGTGGGCAGTGTTGGGAGAGGGCGGGTCTATATGGTGTGGCAAATGGCTCCCTTTATGTAGCGCTGCCGTTTGCACAGGCTCTTTGCGACAGTCTTCTAGGGTTAAATTTGTAGAAAAGGACAAACACGTGTATGCACACACAAGAGGCACAGCCCTCAACCTTCAGAGGTTTTTTTTTCCCCACAAGCCACTTAAACCACGTGTACACTGTATCTTTAAGAAAACAAAAACATAAAATAAAAACCTATTCCCTATAGGGAAACTAATTAAAACTTTGCTGTGGCCCTTTCTAATGGCGCTGGCCAGCTAAACTGGTTGCCAGCCCAAAACATATACTGTATTATCCTATGCAACCAAACAGTCTTTTAACATTGCAGTCGTATTTCTTGCTTATCTGTATTGTAGGGGATTCCTATTCCAGGGTCTCTGTGTATCTCCAACAGCAAACAGGAATGCCGGTATCGGGAGCAGGCTGTGTCCAGCCCGTTGAAAATCTCTATCCAGGGTGGGGTTCCCAGCTGTCCCAGTAGTCATGCTACCTGCAGGGCTGGGGAACCAGAACAGACAGAGTCCTTCCTGGCTTGGAGAAAATCAATCTCCTCCTTGCTGGGGAAAAGCAGTCTCGCTTGTGCAGGGTACTGCCTGCCTTTTAAACCTTCACTTAGGAGTGCTGTCTTAATTAGTAACAGGTGCAGCAAACTCCCATAGAGGAATTTAACCTCCTGTAAACTGGAACCTATCCACTCTGCTAGCTCTCTAGTCCATAAGGACAGTGACTCCGTCACAATGGGTACTCTCAGAATGGAGTTCATGTTTGTAGTTTGGGTTGCGTTTTGCTAATAAGTTAGTTAGTAGCACACCTTACAAAGTAATCATTAAATGCATTTGCAATGTCAGTGGGATTTGTCAGAGTAATATCCTCTTTAGGGATATTACTTGGTTGTTGATGGCTAGAAGGCTGGAATATATTGTTGATAACCTTCCAGAAGTTAGCTGGGTTTGATGTATTCTGGTGACAATTGTCAGAATAATATTGTGCTTTTGCATGTCTTGTTTTCCTTTTGCACATATTCCACAGGCATCTGTAGTTATTAAGATCCTTGGTAGTGCCAGTTACTTTGTAGCTTTCAACAAGGAATCCCTGAGATTGTCGAGCTATATAAGGTCGGTTTTTACCCACAGAAGGTGGCCTCCCTCTTATTTTGCTTAGTGAAGCATGGGTATGTCAGAAATTGGTGATAACTTTTAGTTGAATCTTCTCAAATGTACATGTAGCACTTGGTCGACCCAAGTGGATGGGTCCCTACTGGCGTTCCTCCATACACAGAGACATTAACAGACAGACTGGTCTTTTCGGATGGTTTATTTCAGCAACAGCTTAACACGATATAGCACAAGCATTCTTCATAGCTGTACTTCACCTCTCCTGCTATTCTTTATCCTCCTGGTCAGAGCCCTGACTCAGGCCCACTCCCCTTCCCTCCCATCCCCTCATGAGTGGGAGGGAGAGACTCCTTTTTCTTCCACCTCTTACTCCATTCCTTGTAATCACTGAACAGATCCGAACTGAACTTAATTTGGGAGGATGTCAGACATTATCATCTTTGGGGAGTGTCTCTAACTCTGACTCATAGCAAGCCAGAGCTGGATACTGATAGGCCCACACCTACAGGGTGTGTTCCAATAATTATCCACCCCTCAGATTGACATCCTCAGAAGTTGCTAGGCCCGCCCTTGAATACTGATTACCTCATCCAATGCTATAACACACACACAGGTCTAAGGAAGGAATTAACCTTTCCACTGCCTGCACTAACAGGACTGACAGAGGAAAGGCCCAGGGAAAAGAAGTAGCTGCCGGAAGGCTAGGCTATATACACAAATACATATTTTACACTTCAGAAGAAAAAAATGCCATACCTCACTTTTGAAAATATTACTTCTTAACTTCCAGTTAATTTATTTCTTGTGGATTATGCAAATGTCTCAGATAATCAGTATTAAGGTTTTTGGTTGAGCAATTTCTTGGGCCAGTTTCAGTGACAATTGTAAAATTATGTAGGTTTAATTACGTAAAATGTATCTTATTATTTTTGTAGCACCTGTTCCCCCACCCAGTGTGAGATCATCCGGCTACCTGGAGTTGCTGGTGTGGTGCGTACCTTTGAGGCTTTAACAGGAGGCTCTGAGTACTCCATGGTGGTGTGGGGGGAAACATCAGGACAGTTTTCAGGGTGGTTCATCTCTGGTTACGGTGCCTCCAGCCAGCAAGGATCCTGAGATGACCAGCATGGACCATGCTGGCAACTTCTTAGTGGTCCAGACATTTAGCCACACAGATAGATGGTTCCACTAAATCTTTACTGTCACACAGCAGTCACACATCACATTCTCTTGCAGAAACCCCAGGCGTTGAGGCCCATGTAGGACCCCTGTCTGAGCACATTCTTTACCCCCTTCTGGGATAAAGGGTAGATGTTACCCACTCCACAGGGGGAGGGAAGAGAGCCCTGACTTCTGAGAGAGTATCAGTATATACCATGCGGATGGGCTTGTAACCCTGCCCAATAACAGGGCAGGTCTGATACTGACAAGAATCACATTAATTGCATGTGACCCAGACAGTATCCTCCCCAGGATGACACTCTCTGGTTGTTGCTAGGCCCGCCCCTGGATACAGTAACAATGCATCCAAGCTGCAATAACAAGCTAGAGAGAGCATTTACCCTTCACAGTGCCTGTACTTAACAGGACTTATACTGTGAGGGCCCAACAGAAGGATAGCTGCTGGAGGCTATGCTATATCTTGATGAGCGCTTCCCCAATTTCATGATTATATGTAATTAAAAAAAAGAGATTTGGGTTTGATTTATTCACGTTCACCAGTTAACTATTTTAGACTTGTTTGTACATTTTTGTAAAATGTTATAGGCTCTGCCAAATAAGGATTAAGGGCAGTTAAAGAGTTATTAAATGTGAACGATTGTGTTTGAGAGACAAACAGTGAGGATGAAATAGTCAATAATAAAAAAAGGAGAACTTGAAAAACTTATTTTTAAAAAGAGAAAACATTTGGTTCTTTCTGAATTTCGAAATACAGCTCGATTCTGAAATTTCCAAATACAGGTTTGTAATTTCCATTTTTTCTTGGCATGCCTGCACTCTTTCATCCTTATTCTCAACTGACAAACCAACAAACAACTGTAATTCAAATTTTAATATGTCACATCTCGGATGTTGGCACAGGGATGTGATAAAAAGAAAAATAACACATTTTAGATCTCCTTCATCTGAAATAATATTTGACTTCTGAGACACTGACTTGGATAAAGCTTCAGATTTTAAGATGATTATACTACTTATTGCCATCTATATTTATCCCAAATGTTTTGACGCTGTCCACAATATGTAATTTCTATCAAATGAATTTGCATCATACCTCTTCTTGGAATGCCAGGCTGTATTTCATTTTGCAGATTACACTTAATAGAATCTAATATAAAAAGCTGTAAAAAGGACAAAGGTTGGATGTACTTGGCACATAATCCAACATAAAGGGAAATGCCTGTATTAATGTGCTACACTTCCTCTTAAATATGGTTCTGATTTTATTAGGGAGACAGATAAAGCTGAACAGGTGAGCAATGGTGTCAAGGCTGAGTTACCAGTAAATTTTCCTTTCCGGCTCCAATTATAATCAAGAGGTGTTTTACAGCAGATCAATATAGCTGACATTTATTTCAAGCATTGCTATATATCTTGAAAATATAGAAAGGCCAATCTGAGGTGAAAAGCTTGGTTAGTTTTAATCAGAACTTGATGTAAATCTGCCCAAGACAGTGCCTTTTTAACTTATATTTCCAACACAAAGCAAAGAGGCTGTCACATCAGGTTGAAAACATGAAGAAATCATGCAGTAAATTAGGACTAGCTGTAAAATAAACATATAAAACAAATTATTCCCTATATATGAATGAGGAACATTGCTGATGCATAATTTGGTTCTCTACATTTACATATACTTTGCTGTAAAATATGATTAGAGATTGTGTGAAGTTGTCTTGCTTCGTTTACAGTACAACATAAACTTTTTCTGGAAATGTCGTAGCAAATTTTTGCTTACAGTATCTGAACATAGAGTACATGGACTTTTTGCATTTTTGAGCCATGTAAGGGTTACATTTGGTATGGAGAATGGGAACCAAGGTCTTAACCTTCTTGCTAAAAGTGTCTTGTGGCTTGTGGCACTCAAACAATTTAGAAGATACTACAGTATGTCTTCTCAGCTGTGCATCCAACTTGCTATAACTGTTTATACGTAATGACATATCACAGAGGTACTATGAATAATAAATTAAGTTATGTAAAATCTACAGATGAGTCAATTATAAGTGTAGCCAAGCCCCCTTACCTCCATGGCGGTTCGGGAAAGGGGCAGGGCTGCAGCGGTGTTTGGGTGCCGCTGGAGCTACGCGGCAGCCCGGCAAAACAGAGCGCCTCCATCTTGGCTGTTAGCGCATGCGCAGAGACCGTGATGCGCATGTGCAGTTGCAGCAGCAGCACGGCGGCCATTACGAAGACTCCACAAGGGACTACATGTTCCATAGTGTTCCGGGGAGACTGACATGTGAGGCATTACAGCCAATAGGGCTCCAGGAGGGGAGAAAGGAAGGAAGTAGATAGTTTGGTGCGAGGAGAAAGCGTGCGAGTCGGAGCCAGGAAGCCAACAGAGCAGGTAGTGTCTAGGGAGCAGTGCTTCCCTGGACTAGGTCAGTATTGCCCCGTAGGCCCCAGATTGGCCCCAGAGCCCCTGTCAGGTTGTGGTTGCTATAGGGAAGGCCCCCAGATAGGGACACTTCTCCGTAGCCACTACAGCAGCATTAGTACTGAGTGCTGTTAGTACCACAGTGAGCAGAAGGCCACTAGGTGATCTGCGGCTTGTGCTCTTGTGGTCTTCAGAGACATTAATGGAGACACTCCAGCTGGAGCTCCCTCAAGACACGGACATCACTGGTGAAGATAGAGAGGATTGGACAGACCACACGTCGTGGGCTCACGTTGGGGTTCTGCTGATGCAATATTCTAAAGTTTATCCTGCTCTGAGACCAGGAGAGGTACCATATGCACCAATGATCTCACACAGGGGTAGAGCTACTCCACACACTTTGGGTAGGCATTGCTTTGTGGATACCAGTTTGGTTAGGGGCACACTCAGTACTTTGGGGGAACCCCACCTGGGTGATGTGGGTGATGTATATTGTGTGGGTATTTGGTGTGGGTGTTATTGTATTTTGTTGATATGTGCGTATGTTAGTAAATCTGTTATATATACCCGTGTGTGTATTATTCTATGTAATTGGTTCCTGTGAATGGTTATCCTGCTGCGCTGGGATTCCTCCCAAGTGGAGTGCTGTACCAAGGAGGAAAGAGCTCACTCCAGGCTCCCAGTGGAGGAGGATTAGGCCTCCTGTGAGCCATACAGGTAATCAGCACTCATAATTCCCTTAGTCATAGGGAAAGGGGGCTACATAAGCATGACCTTACAAGAATCGGTTGCAATAATGTGAAAGATATTGGGATACTGCTATGACCAGCTGCAGATAATTAATTTCAAACACATGGTTACAAAAAGGTCAAATAAAGCTAATATCTATACAATCATAAGACTCTTCTAAATATGTTGTCATTATTACAATTATCTTCAAGGTGGATGGCGATGGATTGAGCTTGACGTCGCGGTACGAGAGGTTCCAAATTCACCGGGATTCGGAGGGCCAACGCTTCTAAAGGTAAGACAATTATTGAATGTATGTAAATGTTTTTTTTTTTTCAGGTTTTTGTGAATTTTTTTTTTTCATTGCCTTTGACTGATATTGTATTAATTTGTACCCCTCTAGGGTACATATCTATACAGTATTAGCCAATGCATGTTTTGGCTAATGCTTGCTTTGTATTGAGTGATATCTTCGCTATTTATGTTTATTCTGTGGATGTCTTTCTTTTTCATTTTGCTGGCTTGTGTTGTATTCTTTTTTTCCCGATTTGATTAGCATTTTTAATTAATGATTTATGGTGTTGTATCCTGCTTTTAAGTGATGTAAAAGCAAAAAAAGAAATGGAATGCGCCAAATATAGATGCTATTATAAATAAGGGCTTCTAAAAATAAGGGACTAAAACATAATAAATAATACAGTTAATCATGTGACATGAACCAATCCGGAGCTTAGAGGGTCTGGCAATAAATGATATACTAAATGTGTTAAAAAAACAAAAACTCGATTGATACCGCAGCTTCCTAAACAAGGAACCCCAGTCCCTGATAACATGATACAAAAAGAAGAAGATCCCTGATGAAGCCATTCATTGGTGAAATGCGTAGGAGGAGGAGCCAAGGGTCTGTGCTCCCATTTGATCTAGTAGAGTGAAGCAAGCAGTACAGCTGTTTGGGTCTACGATAGAGGCACCTGCCACAGGCTTGTTTGCCTGTCTATCTTAAAACATCACTGCGGAGGAGGATCAGAGGAGGATCTACACAGCCCAGAGACTACCGGGAAGGGTCAGCACGTCATATCCGGAAGTGACGTCAGACCCGGACACCCGGCGGGCTGTGAGGTGCCAGTAATTCTTCCTTTGTGACCGGAGAGTTTGTTGGGTGGAGAGAACCATCGGACCCCCACGGATCATCAGTGGATTTAGGGTGAGCAAACTGAGCATTGGCTCAACCCTGGGGTACCCCTCTCAACCAATTTATGCCCTGATAATTCACGTATCCATCTCGGGGCAACCTCCTGAGTCCCAAGGACTCTGATCTCCAGCTGGGACATTCCCGCTGTTACCCCTTTGAGATCCAACTAGCTGGAACTTGTTTCATTTGCACAATATTAATTATTTGAAGGTTATTATTGTATTTTTTGAGTTTTAAGTGTTTTTAGACTGATTGTGATCTTAGGGACACAATCCATTATAAAGTGTTTACATATACCATCATCTCATTGACTGCGCTTCCCATTTGTTTTTCTTCTTTTTGTTTTAAGTGATGTGTTGGATAGTAGTTTTAATAATTAATTGATTTGTTGGCTACTTGTTGAAATGAATTAATTATTTAGTGGGTTACTGCTTGTATTTATTTAATTCGTTGGCTACTGTTTTTATTGAGTAGTAGTTTTGAGGTGCTTGTGTTGTTGAATTTTGGCCTTCATGCTTTTGGATTAGGGTTACCATTAAGTGTTATAGTATCTTATCATGCCCATATTATATTATATATTATTTGCCAAGCAATGGGTACAGGGTGGTTATAGTGGTTCCGGGTTGGGTGGTTAGGCCTCCAGGAAGGGTAGCGGGGGACGGAGTTAACCCCTTAATTACTATGGCGGTTATTAATCGCTAGGGTGATTAAGGGATTAGGGGCCATTCGATTGTATTTTTGTATATATTCTTGCTGGCTTCGGAGGACATCGCCCTGCAGTTTGCTGATAAGGACGCCGTTCATAATGGCAGGGGTAAGTAGAACAGTTTAATTTACTTTATGTATGCTGTTTGGCTAATGTTTGTTTTAATAATGGGCAAATTAGCTATTATCCATATCTGAATAATAGTTATTTTGCCCATTACTGTACTGTATGTGTTTGGTGGGGGGAGGTGTATTTATTGAAATGTATGCCATATTTAATTTTTTTATAACAGGATTGGTACTACAGGCCAGCGGGGACAAGCGAGGACCCCCAGACGCCCACAGGGACCACCCAAGGACCCCAGGATGCTCACGGTAACCACTCGAGGACCCCAGGACACCCACGGGTACCACCTGAGGGGCCCCAGACACCCATGGGAACACAGTGAGGGCCCGCAGACAACCGTGGGAACAAACCAAGGCCCCCCAGACACCTGTGGGGATGACCCGGGGACCCCCATACACCCACAAATACCACCCAGGGATCCCCTTTGAGGCCCCTGGACACTCATTGGGACCACCTAAGGAACTCTGCGAGGGCCCAAAAAAAACCACAAGGACCACCTGAAGACCCACAAACCCCGTAGGGGACCACCTGGAGACAACCGCCGGCCTCTGGGATCAATCATGTGATAAAATAAATAAATAATGGTTTTATGTGGGAGGTAGAAGGGGTGGGTTGTGCGTTGTTGGTTATTACATATTGTAATGTTTATTGGGGCAGAGGGAGTGAGTGAAGGGCCACATGCCCCCTTTGCCCTCAATAAACCAGCTATTGTGTCTTAACCCCTTCAATGCCTTAGCGGATATCCGCTAAGGTAATGAAACTGCTTTATATCATTTTTTTATTAGTGTACATGAGCGGGGGGTCTCCGGGGCAGAACCGCATTGTTTGAGGTTTGGGGACCCTCTGTTTCCCAAGATACAGGCCCCGTTATGGGGTGCCGATATCTCCTATGCATTGGAATGTCCCACGTCACGTAACCGTGGGAATCCAATGTACAAGAGATACCGGCAACCCATAACGGAGCCTGTATCTTGGGAAGCAGGGGTCCCCGAACCTCAAATCAATGCAGTTCTGCTCCGGAGACCAACTGCTCACGTACATTAGTAATAAAATGTACATTTCAAAGAAAAAAATTCAGGTGAGATTTGCGCAGAGAGAGGCGGCTCTCTCTGCAGCAGATAGAACTCGCCAGGTGAGCCCCTTTCAGAGGGGTGATCATCTCGTCGCCGGCTACTAACTATTTTTGCAAATGTTGCATCACTGGTATTCGGGGCTTTCTGTATACTGTGATAGCAATGCCATCAAAAATGGAGATTTAAAAACAATGATAACACAAAGAAAAGTGCTTAGGCGCTACGTGCAATAAAATAAAATACTAACAATAATAACACAATGTGTACAGGGCAGCCAGGAACACTAGCAGAACAACACCAGAGAGAACACAGAGAACATATACAGACCAGCGCCCAAAAAGAATCCAAAGTCCCTAATAGATTCCAAACAGATGGAAGGGAAGATAATCCAAATGCTCCAATCACTGTAAAATCTCCAATCCGGGGGTCCGTAACATAGGGACAGAAACAAAGAAAAATAATAGTGTAATACGTAATGTTAAAATGGGACAAACAACATGAAACACTTAACAGAAGACAAACATAAAACAATCAAGCTGAAAGAAAAATAACTATACCCCTGAGGAAGTGACGTCAGTCATGAAACGCGTAGGGTCAAAGGTCACGGTGCCTTGGAGTAACACTGGTTGTGAGAAGTGTCAGTCAAGTGAAGCAGGAAGCAGCATCATTGAAGCTGCAGTGCTGGCAAGCAGGAGTGTGGAGTTCCCTTACTCGGCAGCCATCTTGGAGTGTGTTTTGAAGCTAGAAGGAAAGATACTACACAGGGAGCCCCTGAGGACCCCCACTGCTGCAGGTATCTGCCCCACTTGTCTACACATGCTTGTTATTCCAGTCCTGCTGTAAGTAGGGTTTTGGGTTTTAACCCCTTCATGACCCGCTGCAACAGGCTCTGTTTTTTTATTAAATAATTATTTTTCTTTCAGCTTGATTGTTTTATGTTTGTCTTCTGTTAAGTGTTTCATGTTGTTTGTCCCATTTTAACATTACGTATTACACTATTATTTTTCTTTGTTTCTGTCCCTATGTTACGGACCCCCGGATTGGAGATTTTACAGTGATTGGAGCATTTGGATTATCTTCCCTTCCATCTGTTTGGACTCTATTAGGGACTTTTGATTCTTTTTGGGCGCTGGTCTGTATATGTTCTCTGATTTAAAAACAATGCCGATTTTTTAAATCAGATTTTAAGTGTTCTTTATAGGATCAAATCCTCCCTGAGCCCACTGCTCAGAAAATACATTGCACAGTAGATGATAATGCCAATTATAGACTATGGGGACAGCACCCTAAACTCAGCTTAGCAAAAAACTATCTACAACTCAATATGCCGCTTTGTCCTATAATGTAACTACCACACTCACCACTGTAAAATGCTCCTTGAACTAGATTGGCTATCACTTGAGTCTAGGTGCAAAATTCATTTTTCCTGTCTTGTCTACAAATACATTCTGGGTAAACTACCCGCCTATCTTAAAAAGCTCCTCACCCCACTACACGCAGTACTTATGACCTGAAATCTAACTCCAAAAGACTGTTCACGGTCTCAAGGTTCAATGAAGCACCCGGCCGCTTCTCCTTCTCTTACCATGCACCTCACAACTGGAACAATCTACCTGAGACTAACAAAGCTACTACCAGTCTAAATTCTTTTAAGAATAAATCTGTGTCACATTTTAATCTGGTCAGTAACTGTTACATATGCCTATCACATATTATCTTTAACTGTTCAGGCAATGTCTTTAAATATAATGTATAACCCATTTCATTTAATGTAACCATGTATTGTTATCATAACTGTGCCCAGGACATACTTGAAACTGTGAGGTAACTTTCAATGTACAGTATTACTTCCTGGCTAAAAAATGTTTCTAGATTTTTTTTTTATTATAAATAAACAAGATAACCTAAAGCAACTAAAATTGCTATTAAAATATACAACATAAAAGTGCAGTATGTTATCCCCTTAGTAGCCAAAGTGGCTACCACATCCATTCTCCCAAGGGTTCTGATAATTCTCCTCCGGACACCTATCCTGTTCACTGATCCTACCTATGATATCTTAT
Source organism: Ascaphus truei (assembly GCF_040206685.1). Classification (NCBI taxonomy): domain Eukaryota; kingdom Metazoa; phylum Chordata; class Amphibia; order Anura; family Ascaphidae; genus Ascaphus; species Ascaphus truei. Next base: position 461,450,648 of record NC_134483.1, on the reverse strand, counting down.
GGGAAAAACATGGTTGATTTAGCGCATGACCCTAAAAAACAGGAATGGGACAGTTCACAGCCACCGACATTTGGTCACAGCCATCCAGTATATTTTACAATTGTGTTTCAGCTAGTCTTGGCTGTTTGGAGGGTGGCAACCTCCTACTTAATTGAAGCTCACCCCTCCCACATTTAAATGGTTAAGGGCTCACTCCATAGCATCTTCCACACAGGGGAACTTGTTTGCTTGCAGGATGGTTGTGACAACTCTAATACAGAGTGCTTTTCCTGGTAATGTACAGGTTAATAAAGGCTTCAATCAGACTTAGAACTTTGCAACTAATATTGACAGATTTACTATAAATCATTCTTCCTGTTATTATACAGGTTACTAAGAATTTATATTAGCGTTAGGGACCCCTGAATTGTGGTCTGCCGTGAAGTTGGCTCAGGGGCTTACAACAATTTTGGCCAAAAATGTCAAACTAAAAGACCATTTTCTTAATAGATATTTATACATATATATTTAGGCACTGTACCGTGTATGAGTTTCACTGGATGTGCTAAAACTGAGCTTTGTCTGTGTTTTATGTTCTGTCTCTGGTTTTAAAAAAATAAACAAGATAATCTAAAGCAACTAAAACTGCTGTTAAAAAATATACAACATATAAGTGCAGTATGTTATCCCCTTAGTAGCCAAAGTGGCTACCACATCCATTCTCCCAAGGGTTCTGATAATTCTCCTCCGGACACCTATCCTGTTCACTGATCCTACCTATGATATCTTATGGGAAATACATGGTTGATTTAGCGCATGACCCTAAAAAACAGGAATGGGACAGTTCACAGCCACCGACATTTGGTCACAGCCATTTTACCATAGCCGTTTAGTCGCTGTGGGAAAATTTGCAGTGCCTATTTTGCCACCGCTCATTTTTCCACAGGGCAAACGTGGCTCTTTAGGGTTTATAGTTGGGGAATAAGGTTGGGGGTAAGTGTTACGAAGATTATGGTTAGGGATTAGGGTTAACAGTTAGGGGTTAAGGTTAGAATTAGGGGTTAGGGTTTAAGTTTGTTTAGGGTTCAGGGTTACGGATAAGTGTTAAGGATTAAGCTCAAATAATGCAGTTGTCGACATTACCGAAAATTACCCAGAATCCCCCAGTCTCGCTGGATCATCTGTAGTGGTGAACTGTCCTGGCGACCAAGTGTCCAGATCCCTCAAACCCATTATACAATGTCGACAGGTCCTATTGTATAACATATTTCTTTGTACTGATGTCAGTATATTTTCTAAATAAATATATAAGGGTTATGCCATCCAATGACACCTCAGTCAGTGACCAAGAGAGAACAAATGAGGATGGGTGTCCCGTGTGAAGAAAAAAGATAAAAAAGGAATGTTTAAAAATGTAAACATGTTTTCAATACGGAAAAAGATAAAACCTCAAAAAAGGGTCATATGCGTTAATGAACATTTAGGATAGTTAATTGAGGGACACAGGTGTCTTTCGGTCTAGATGTAGACAATCTGCCCCTGGAAGAGGCCTCATTTTAGGTTGCAGGTTTATTTTTTGCATCACAGTTCTTTATCCTTTCTTCTCCTTTGGGTCACCAAATAGGCAAAAACAGGCATTTTTTTTTTAGATTGTATGTATGTACAGTATGTATGTATATCTTTATTTATATAGCACCATTAATGTACATAGCACTACACAGCAGTAATACACATGACAATCTTATAAATAACAAATAATACAAATAACACACAATGGGAGGAAGTGCTTCAGACATAAAAGTGACATTTAGGAAAAGGAGTCCCTGCCGTGAAGAGCTTACAATCTAATTGGTAAGTAGGAAGAATGTACAGATAAAGTAGGACGTTGTTCTGGTAAGTGCGTCTGCAGGGGGTCAATGTTTATGTATGAAGTGTAAAGTACGGAGATACTCATATTCTTTGTTAAAGAGGTGTGTTTTAAGATGGGTCTTAAAGGTGGATAGAGTGGGTGCTAATCAGATATTAAGGGGAAGGGCATTCCAGAGGTGTGGGGCAGTCAGTAAAAAACGTTTAAGGCCGAAGAGGACTTTAGACACAAAAGAGGTAGAGAGAAGACTCGTTGAGCAGAACACAAGAGTTGGTATGGTGTATAGCGAGAAATTAGGGTTGAGATGTAAAGATGGGCAGAAGAGTGTAAAGCTTTAAAAATGAGGAGGAGAATTGAGTGTGTGATATGGGATTTGATAGGAAGCCACGAGAGGGATTTCAGCAGAGGAGATTCTGGGACAGATTTAGGAAAGAGTAAAGTGAATCTGGCAGCAGCGTTTAGGATTGATTGTAGGGGAGACAGGTGAGAGGCAGGAAGGTCAGACAGTAGGTTACAGTAGTCGAGACAGGAGAGAATGAGGGCTTGCATCAGAGTTTTAGCAGTCGAGCAACAGAGGAAAGAGCGTATCTTTGTAATATTAACAAATAAAAATGTTATGCTTCGACAACAGGCCCCTTGGATTATCTGATTGGATTAGTTTCAGGGTGTCATAGACCCTGAAGTACTTGGACAACATCATCATGGTTGGTATCTTATTTTTTCATTAACCCCATGCTAATGAGGCTATCTTGGCTATCCTTGAGAGGACGTTGGTTGCCTCACTGGCACTCTTTTGTGCATTGTGGCCTTAGAATGTAATGTAAGCGCTTCAGGGTAAGGCTAAGGCCCCGCTCCCTCAGTCAGCATGCCCGCACTGTAGACAGGCGGCACGCTGACAGGCACAGACCGCGATATGCGGTCTGTAGGGAGCCGGGAGCCGGAGCGAGTAGGGAGCGGGAGATACAAATTCTGTCAAGATTCTGCCTCTCACGCATCACCCCTCCCTCCCCCCGAGCCGACCAAAGTAACAAAAAAAACCAACACACACACACGCAGCTCCTTCCCTGCTCCCCTCCACTCACACACACAGACACACACACACACACAGGGGGGAGGTGAATCGGAGCAAGGGGGGAAATCGGAACGGGGATCGGGCAGAGGGGGGAAATCAGATCAGGGGGGGGAATCGGAAGGGGGGTCGAGCAGAGGGGGGATCGGAACAGGGATCGGGGGGATCGGAGTTGAAGGGAGAAATCGGACCGTGAGGGGGTTGGAGCAGGGGGGAATCGGATTGGCTGCTGGGATGTCACGTGACGCAACACTGGCCAAAATCACAAGCTCCTTGTAGCTCCGGCTGGCTGATTCGTCACAGCACGCAGTCAGCCACGCCGGAAGGAGCCAGCGGGGGCAACTAGAACGGGGGCAAGCAGCTGGTGGCTCGCGGCCGCAGCGGGACCAAAGCCTAAGGAGTCATTATCCTAATGTTTACTTTTATGTCTCTAGTGCTTATTCCCATTATGTCTCATTTTTTTTGTATTACTGCTGTGAGGGAACCATGTACATGGATGGCGCTATACAAATAAAGATATGTGGTACATTCTCCTATAATTTGGGTCAGAAGTGTAGAGCACACACGTCATCCATCTGTGTTTTATATTTAAATAATGCATTGAAAGATGAAATCATTTTGCATGACTTTTAGCATGTTCTTCACTTCTTAACATTAGAAAGTGATTCCTTTAAGTCAAAGAAATTTCACCAAAATACAGAAGCATATCTCAATTGAATCAAGTGCACTTTCCAAGACCAGGACTAAGTCTCTCAACACCTGGCATTTCATGAAACATGACAGAAAGATGAAAAAGCTGAGACAATTGTGTAACTCACTATACAAATAAAAGAAATGAAAATACATTTAAAAGTAAGAAAGCTGCAAATATTCTTATCTGATTACTGTAAGAGTTTTCAATGAGAAAAACAGATACGTTATCTTGAGAGGTGTCACATGCGCTTGAATTACTCTTGAAAATACTATTGCATGATTGAATTATATTTTTAATGAAAGAACTTTAGAAAGCATTAGATATCAAGAGAAAATGCATTAAGATAGGTAGACAAGAAACTAGACAAAGGGCTTGTAAGGGGCAAACACATGTGAAAAGAAAAACATTGAAGGCAGAAAAAATGTGTTCCATTAGTTTAGATTTATTCTGACGGGTGACAGGAATGGCAATTACAGATAGAAGCCTTAATGCTTCCACAGGCATTTTGCAGTGGGGCACACACCCTGTCAGTGGGGCAGACACCATTATGCCTGCATTAGTCACAGGCTAAAAAGGGTTGGGTGTGTGCCAGTGGGTGAAATAATACTTAATATACACTGTATATACTTGCAAAGTAAAATCTAGACCGCTTAGAAATTAGATATACTGTATAGACAAACCTAAAAGAATTATAATATATATATATATATATATATATATATATATATATATATATATATATATATATTTAAATAGGTTATAAATACAAAAATGTAGACTGTATTACTGCTTACAAACTGAAAATATAATTATCATTATTGTTTTGGTGAAATGAAAATTTAAGACACCACAGAGATTGATACAATGCATTCAAATTAAACCAGTGGATGCGATTGAACTTTACATTCAATGAATTTCACTCAGAAAACGGAATTCTGAACATTCCTGATCAAACATTTTTTTTCTTTTCTCTTTCAACACAGACCTTATTGTTTTAATTATTTAATTTCATAGAATATCATTTAAACTGATTTCTACTGAACAGAAACCATATTTATTTTAGAAGTACAGTATTGTGTGGAGGAGGAGGGTGATGCCATGCACAGTAAATATGATAGATTGTAATGGTTAGCTGATGTTACAAGAGAATGTCAAGCAATCAGGGCCACTAAAATAAGAATATCAGGGAGATAGCTTTTGCTATCAGAAAAATAACTAAATACACAATGATAAAAATGATGTTATTCATTAATCTTTTGCAAGGCAAAACATTTAGAAAAAACAGTGATAATCAATTTTAATAGGCAAGTACATATTACAAATTACTTCCTTCTTTCACTCGTCTTTCTGTAAGCCGTTTTAGCTAACATTGACCGCATATGGTGATAACACCTAATGACCTGTGAATATTTGTGAACTTGGTACGCTTAAGAGGCCTTTGACTATTTAGTGTTCTTTTATTTGTGTAACGGGTTTTCTGGCCTAGCCTGACCCACCCAATCTCACATTGGCCCCTGTGGTCTAACCAGTCCCCATTACATGGTTGTGTCTGGTGGTGCACCTGTTGGCAACAGGACTCCTGAGTCTCCCGCATGATGTTGTGTGGGGATTGCCAACCCAGACAGGCAGCTGAGGTAGTGTGCATGAGTCCTACCTATATCCAGTGCAGCGCCTCCACCTCATCAGGATCTCTGCGTCCGCAAGGAGATGGTTCTGATGAGGAACTCCTCTGTGGTGCCATCCTCTGTAGAGTAACTCCAGACTCACACATGAGAATGTCTTTGATGAAGGTTATCTTTATTGTGGCTTACGGTGCGGGCCAACTGCCCCTTACAGTGATTAGCTTAGCCACACATCTTGTTGTGCTATCCTTTCAAAGGTACACCCTCCCAATGGAGTGGGATCTCCTCTCCCCTTGGGGAGATCACCCCTGTGCCAGGTCCCTGGACACAGTACGGCTTTGTCAGCTTGATGCTAATTAACATGGAATGGGGCCACCAGTTAAAGCCCTAGTGGGCCACTCACTCCCAAGTCTCAACGCAGACTTGCTCATTACTCCAACACACTAACTTTGATCAGTGCTATGCCTTATATCCCTCAGGGGGCAGGCACATCTCTGATGTCACTAACGGTGGACTCAGAGTATGTAGCCACTCCCATCCATACATAGGGCACCTCACCAGGGTGTGAGGGCAAACCTCCATGATTACTGCTGGCATCCCTGTAACTTACCAGGCCTTACTGCCAGCAGTAGAGAAAACTGCAGACCATTTTACAGCATGGCTACATTTGTTAGCTCATTCTGTAGTTGTCAAGTACTTAGAAGAAATCCAAATTTGATTAGCCATTTAACCATTATAGTTAATGATGTTGAATTTAAGGTTGGTGTGCTTTAGAATGCTCTACTTTAATGAGGATTCACACAAAGTTTTTCAATTATGTTGCATAACTCTATATCATAGCGAACTATACATCAGTATGTCCCTGCTCAGTAAAATGTTTTTGTTTATTAAAACATAAAAAGACATTGATCCCAGATACATCCATTTGGTGGCACTGCATTATATCAATATGCTTCCTTAGTACCAAACAGCTTCTAAATAGCCACTGGGAGAAGGGATAGCCTGATGGTGATGCTAGAGTCATTGGAATGCAAGTTCTTGATTGATAACTTGATGCAGTGTTTGTCTGATCTTTAGCAAGTCACTTTTTCAGACAGGGTGTAAGTGAGTAAAGGAGGTAATTCCCTTTACAAGGCAGGAAACTACACACCGGTGTCAAGTCTCCTGCTAGAGCTGCCTGAGGTGTCTGGAATAAACTGATTAAAAAAGGTTTAAAAGTCAGGAAGTGAGCACCTGTCAGAGGCCCTGTTGGAGTCGCTGTTAGAGTTCCTTTTCCTGCTATGCAAGAGAGGGTACTCCTGAGGAAGACGTCAATCAAGTATGTCGAAACACGTTGAGCATGGCTTTGAGACTGTTCCGTGAGGGAGAGAGAGAGTAAGAGGCAACCAGAGGTGTTTTCCATTCCCCAGTGGTGATGCGGTGACCAGAAATGACGCAGAAGACCCGGATGCGGAAGACACTGTTGGCGTGTGTGGCAGAGCAATGGAGCGGTGAGATTGCGACTCACTAGACTGCCTTGCATTTTCTCACCATAGCCTTTCTTCTTCCTATTTATGTGAGCCTCTATTTGTGAGCTGTAATGTTCCTATAAATTATCTTTTTGACCTGCACCATGGTTTTTTCTTTCTCTGTCCGAGTTTGCTGAGTATTCACTACCTGCACCATCCAGACTACAGACTACCAAAAGTCACAGGCTGGCATACTGCTCCTTATTTCTGCTCAATGTGTGAGTAGGATTTTGGGAGTTCACCCTTTTTATTTTTTCATTCACTATGTGAGCGTTTTGCACTATATATATTTTTTCTCTTTCATGGCATCCACTTTCGCTCCCCTGGATTTCGGGATAGCAAAGAAGGAAGTGAGCACCTGTCAGAGTCTCTGTTAGAGTTCCTGTTCCTGCTTTGCAAGAAAGGATGGTCACAGAGGATTGCCTGTGACCTAGCTGGGATTCACACCCAGCCACAACAGAGATCCAGCCCGCAGGGATCCAGGCTACTTGATCACCAGAGGGTATTGCCTGGGAACAGTGGGGAACCCAAAGCCCTGCCCCACAGAGAAGCCTGCACAGAAATAGGACAAGAGACTTCCTGGGAGCAGCAGGACTGCAACGCCTATATCTGAAGTTTGCCTGGAGAAACCGGAGACGCCGTGCCAGCATACTAAGATAAGACTTTTATATACATTGATCCGTGATATTATGTTATGTGTTTTAGACTGGGAACTGGCTTATCCAGCCAGTCAGATAGTAGGGCCTGTATTGTTTATTTAGTCTCCAATGTGGAGTAGGCATATTTTTATGCTTAATGTTTTGTCTTAAAGGGACAGTGTGCCCAATGTTTTTTTTTTGTAGTTTGTGGAGAAATACTGTAAACCACTCAACATTTTGGCTCACCCTTAAATGCATGTGTGGACTCTTAACTAACCTCGCCTACAGGCCACTCTGTCACACAGGGCAACATGTTTTACAGTATCTACAATTTCCATTGTGCTATGTTGCATACATACCAAGTTTATGTGGGGAAACAGTAATTTTATTATTCAGGTGGCTTTGTAGGACATCTTTACAGTTTTGAATGTGGGTGCCAATGGATATTGCAGAGTTCAAAACATTATTTTAGCATTATTGTATCTCATTATATACAAGCTACACTGTTCCGTAAACAAGATTTGGTTGGATTTGCTTAATCTACAATATTTATAAAGAAGGCTTTTCAATATTAATATTAGGTAATGTCAGTTAAAAAAAATCTTATTAATATTTATTTATAACCAATTCAGTTACAGTCCTAATAATTATAGATCTATAATGGATTTTTTGGACTGTAGCCCTTTAAAGACAGTTGGCAGGGTTGAAGGAAGGATGAAAATGTCTTTTGTTTTACAGTACTTCTAATTTTTTTTTCACATCTATCAGGAGTTGTCTCAATGTAAACTATATTGTAAATGCTAAATGTTGGCCTGACTTACATTTTTTCCATAGCTGAGAACATTTTTCATTGCTATTCCATGTCTTTGGAACTTCGGAGAAGAATTCCTTTCTCCTGTTCTTGTATTTTGTACAGTACAGGACTAAATGCTGATCAGTTTCTGTGTCTCCATTATAACAATGCATAGACAGTCTGTCTCCTTTGCGGGTTTCACTTGAATTTGTATCTGCTTCAAGTTTATGATGACTTTTCCTGTTTTGTGGGAGGAAACCAATCTGACTTGTGTGTAAGCTTTAGTATGCAGTTAGAAATTGAAATAATATTTTGTTAATGATTCTAGTGCTATGTATGTCGCTTTTTCCTCCCCAATATTACAAAGATATGCCTTTTCCTCTGCTGCTCGACTGCTAAAACTCTGACTCAGGCCCTCATTCTCTCCCGTCTTGATTACTGTAACCTCCAGCTGTCCGGCCTAGGGGAAGGGATTCCAGCGGTATGGGGCAATCAGTGAGAAAGTTTTAAGTCAGGAGAGGGCTTTATGTACTGTACAAAAGGGGTAGAGAAAAGACATCTTTGAGCAGAACGCATGAATCGGGATGGTGCATAGCAAGAAATTAGGGCTGAGATGTAAGGAGGAGCAGAAGAGTGTAAAGCTTTAAAAGTGAGGAGAATTGAATGCGAGATGCGAGATTTGATACATTTGTAGTGAAGAAAGTCTGCGAGAGTATGAGATTTCCTCCTGAGTCGTTCCGAGTAACGAGTGGAGTAATGCAGCATGCACGTCTGTGAATTTAGCCAGGGTCTGGGGTTAGAAGGACGAGGACAGCAGAGAGAAAGCGGGGCATGTAGATCAAGAGAGGAAAATAAGGCAGAGTTGTAGTTCCTGACCAGGTTGTCTCAGGGCTGAGAGAGGAGAGGGAGTAGCGTAAAGGGGAATTAAAAGTTGGTAGGTTAATACAGCGCAGGTTTCTGCAGAAACGAGAGGTAGATGGAGACGGAGAGGCAAAGAAGCGAGAGAGAGAAAATGAGATGAGGTGATGGTCAGAGAGAGGAAAGGGGGAAATGGAGAAATCAGTGAGAGAAAACCAGGTCTAAGTAGTGGCCATCCTTGTGGGTGCTGGCTGCAGTCCACTGTTGAAGGCCAAAGGAAGAGATTAGAGTGAGAAAGTGGAAAGCCAAGGGAGAGAGGGGTCATCAATGTGGCAATTGAATAACAGGGGAGTGTGAGGAGTGAAAGAAAGAGAGCCAGGATTCAAAGTGAGAGAGAAAGGCAGAAGGGGGGTGAGTAGAGGTAGGTTGGTGATAGATGACCGCCACATGGACAGGGAGAGGAGAGAAGATCTGGACAGTGTGAGCCTTATAGGAGGGAAAAGCAAGAGAGGGAGGAATAGGAAGGGTTCGGTAATGGCAGAGAGAGGAGAGCAGGAGCCCCACGCCTCCACCCCTGCCATCAGGGCGCAGAGTGTGGGAGAAAGAGAGGCCGCCATAAGAGAGGGCAGCTTCCAGAGCAGAGTCAGACTGAGTTAGCCAGGTCTCAGTTATAGCAAATAGGAGCAGAGAGTGGAAGAGAAAGAAGTCATGGACAGAGAGGAACTTGTTAGAAAGGGAGCGACCATTCCAAAGGGCACAGGAGAAAGGGAGAGAGGAGGGAGGGTGGCAGGGGATGGGTATGAGGTTCGAGGGGTTGACACAAGAAGAAGTAGAAGTTGCATTTGGCAGGCGAGGACGAGAGCATGTAGAAATAAGACAGGGACCAGGATTGGAAGAGATATCCCCAGAAGCAAGGAGAGGAAGCATGTCTAGAAAGAGAATGTGTGAGGATGATTTGTAGGGTAGTGTTTTAGTACAGGTGGTATAGTTGTGTAGTGACAGAGGGTACAGGTAAGAAAGGAGTTCATGTGAACTGAGAAGTGGCGAAGAAAGGAGAGGGAGATATATGAATAGAGTTAGAGACAAAATGAAGCTGGTGGAAGGAAGTGCATAATTTGAAAAGAAGTGAGGTCACAGCAAATAAAAAAAGTAAAGGCTGCATCACTGCAATAGTTAAGTGTTGAGATGTGCAGTCTGGGATAGATGATATCCTCCTTTCCAACGTAGGTCAAATGCAGGAATCATGGCCAGTAAGTGTTGTCCACTTGTTCACTCCTTTTGAAGTCTTTTTTAAACACCACTATGCTTGCAGACAACTGGGAGCTGCTATGTTGACTGGTTTTATAGCTCTATAATGTCACCTGACTTAAGACAGCCCAGGCAACTTAATTAGCACATGTGAGGGACATTAAAACAGATATTTTTTCTATATAGGGTGTTTTCCAAATACAAGTTAAATACACATCAATTGCAGATAGGCTTAATTTAAAAGAGGGGTTCCAATCATCACAGAAGAATGCCAAGATTAAATTAAATACAGGAGTGTGTTGGTTTGAATGTTTTAATACTTCAGTACCTGGACAGCTTGCCAAAATTGACACAAACATGAATTCTGCATTGTATCAGAAGATTCTAGAGGAGAATATCAGGCCACCTGTGGCCGTTAATTTCTTCCAAGAAGTTGTTTGGTGTGTTTATTGGGAAAGCGGTCCAGCTCGAGGCATGAGTAAGTCAAGTAGTGACCCCTCCTCCTTGGGTTCAAGCTCACTCATCCAACCTTTTACATTGCAGTTCTTATTAAGCATATGTGAATAATCAGTCTATTAAGGCAGCTCTCCCTCCATTAGAGATGTTATGACAGATTTTTATGGGCACAGTAGTGTTAGGACTTGCAAAAGAGGGGATACCTTGGCATGGTTTGCCAGTTTAAAATACTTTGGTCAAAGAATTTAACTAAATGATCCTCACTTATGAAGAAAAACAGATGAGTAACTATCTATATGAGTAACTAAATATGATTTGTCATATTGGATATAGCCCTGAAGTTTTATTTTGTCTTTTATTACTAAACAATAATTATAAGCAGGTTGAATAGTTCAGTAAAATAAAAAAAATAAAACTCTGTTGTGTAGAGCTGTCAATTAAGTAAAATACCCAAGTGATGTACTTGTTATTACACTATTACATTACATTATGCAGTATAATCTAGGTGCAATTAATAACACAAGTAGGTCAGAGGGAGCAAAACATTGCAGTATCCCCATATAAAAATACAGCAGTGGGAATTAAATACTGTAATCAAAAGAGCTGAACAGATTTTTTAAACTACTGCCATCAATGGTATGTGATATATATGGTAAATGAGGAATTTAGTCATCAGAGGTTTAGCATGCTTAACCTTAGGTAGATCAGAAAGTCACAATTGAAATCGTTCTACATTTCTTAGTACTGTATTCCATTCCAAACCAAAAATAAAATTTCTTTACAATCCATTGGCCAAATTGATCAGCCAAGACACACCTGACTACTGTAGGTACCGTAAAAGGAAAATCTATTAAAATTACAGTCTGATAAAAAAGTAAAAATTAGATAGTCAGTGCGGGCGCATCTAGCAAGTCTGCAAAAAACACATAGCTAGAACTACAAATCATTACACTCCAACAAGTTTCACTTATTTAGGCTTACAAGTAGATCCACTTTGGTGATCCTTAAAGGTAGAGAGTCATAGGGGCTATGCACTAAGCCCAATGGGTTTGCGTTCTGATGTTCAAAAAAAGCACGTCCGTTAAAAAGTGAGGCCGGGACGCAATTCACTAAGGCCTTGAGCCCATTTTTTAACGTACGTGCTCAAAACACCCACAGCGTACGTGTTGCTTTTTTCCCCCCTGCTAGCGTTCTTAAACTTCACGTACGCTAGCTGATAGGAAAAAAAGCCGCATGTAACATTTGCATGGAGATTTTCCATCTCAATGCAAGGCTGTTACAGGCGATCATACACTAAATAAATACATTTGAATAATAGTGTACATGAGCAGGGGGTCTCCGGAGCTGAACAGCATTGGTTTCAAGTCCGAGGACTCCCTACTTCCGGAGATACAGGCCCCGTTATGGGGTGTTGGTATCCCCTGCAGAATTTCAATGTCCCGGTCACGTGACGCGGACGCTTGAAAGTGCAGGGGATACCGGCACCCCATAACGGGGCCTGTATCTCCTGAAGTAGGGGTTCCTCGGACCTGAAACCAATGCGGTTCAGCTCCGGAGACCCCCTGCACATCTACACTATGAAACACATGTATATTAAAAAAAGATTTAACGATGCGCGACAACGGACTGAATGGACGCTTAAGTTCACAGCTCCGTTCTCAGCCGACAATAAATAAATAATAAATGCGCTAAAACCTACCCGATTTTTACCAAAACCACTCACATAGCCCCCGGAAACCCCCAGGATGTCGAAGGGGACCCGCTCAAAGCGCCCCTCCACGGTGTTGACGGACTATTTTGGAAAGGGGGATCAGGCACGTGCCAAAAGCCACGAGGGCCCCCTGCCAAGCGGATCCGACTCGGAGGAAGAAGGGGACAATGATCGAGGCAATCAAATTATGCAGAGATGGGACATGCAAGAGTTTTGCGCGGACATTAAAAAATGCCTACAATCTGAGGTGGCAGCCTTGAGAGCAGACATTGGCAGCATCGGAGCCCGGACAGACTCCCTAGAAAGGAAGCTAGACTCAACCATTAAGTCCCTCCACAAAACAGACAGGCAACTGTCTCAAGTCAAAGACACCATCCGCGACCTCCTAGACAAACAGGAGGATTCAGAGAACCGGGAGCGACGCAACAATGTAAGGATAAGGGGGTTCTCAGAGGAAGAACCCGATCCGGAAGACTTCGTGGGCCGGTGGCTGACCCAGCTTATGCCAGATAAGGCAACCCAGGAGCTTCAATTGGATCGCTGCCACAGGGCCCTTAGATCCAGGCCGCAGCAGGGAGACCCCCCGAGAGACATTATTGCCTGCTTCCACTACTTCAAAATAAAAGAATCCTTTTGCCAAATGACTCGTAACAATCCTTCATTCGAGTCACATAAAATCCAGGTATTCCAGGATATATCCCCCACCACCCTGCTGAAAAGGAAGCAACTTACCCCAATCACTAAAATCCTCAGGGATGAAGGGGTTAAATATTGATGGATTTTTCTGTTTGGCCTTCTGGTGTCCAGAAACGGGGCATCAACAACGTTAAGTAAGGCAGAAGATGGAGGGGCCTTTCTCACTAAACTGGGCCTGCAAGACAAGATTACGGAAGAAATGGCGGGAAACAGATCAGCTCCAGACCCAACATGGCGGGAGGCAGGTAGATCTGACAAAACCAAACAAGCCCGCAGCCCCCGTTAAATAGACTGTCATAGGCATTCTGTTCACTACCAGTTATAGTTGACCCACCCCTCCCCACTCGATCAAGCCACCCGGTGAGGTCCCACTAAGATCTCCCTGTCAGCTACACCCCTCACGACATCCCTGACAATGCCCAGAAGCACCTAGGCCCAAATCCAATTCTGCATCACCTACCTCGATCCCCGGCGGCAGCAGACAGAGACTAGCAGCCATCTTGGATCAGCTCCGGAGTCCAACTGCGAAGGAGGTGGAAACAGATGACGTCGGAGGGGCGGAGACACCACATGTCGCGAGAGGGACAGGAACACAGTACCACATCCAAGATGGCGACTACCGCAGATGAGCCGGAAGGGGCGGGAGCTAGAGACGGAAAGCGGAAGTGAGGCAGCAAAAGACGCCAACAGCAACGGGCAGCGGCAGGAGAAGGAGGATGACCCCAGACACACTGGCAGAGGCGGCAGAAGAGGCTCAAGCACTGGTGTTAGGATAGGAGAGCCCATAAGATAGCGCTAAGAGAGGCGTAGACCAGGCTGCAGAAGGAAGGGAGCTCCATTAAGATAGAAGGTGTGGAGTAGGGGGTAGAGGGGGTAGGGAGGGGGGAGGGAGATAGAGGTTAAGGTGCTAGCAGAGGAATGAGAGGTAAAATCAGGAAGGCGAGACAGGGGAAGGAGAGAGCTAGCAACATGGAGAGGCGGGGAAGACGAAGAGGAAAGGGCCTAAGGGCTCAAGAGCAGATACTTGCGAAATAAGGAGACGTGAGGGTAGTGAGACCCAGAGAAAGGGAAAGATGCATAGGCACAACAGGGGAGGGTGCAGAGCTGAGGCCAAGGGTCAGAGGAAGCAGGGACATACCTTAAAGATGCAGAGGGGATCAGGAGCTTAACAGGGGGCTAGATTGGGAACAGTTGTTCCAAGCAGCACGTTAGTTGGGAATTACAGGGGAGATGGGGTCAGGTTGAGGAATTTCAATGTTATAGGTTAGGTTTTTGCATTTGAGGTTTTAAACTGACTTGTTGATTTACGAAACTATTCAACGATACAGTTTGGACTAATAAAGTTATTAGATTGTCGGCTGGGACGGCGGTCCTAAAGTCGCCGTGTGCGTCTACCCTCGGGCTGTGGCAGCTGCCCTAGATCCTGAGGAAGTCCTCGGGAAGAGGTGGATCAACACGGCCCTGCGGAGAAGGTGGAAGACAGAGGGCGTGTTCCAGAGACCCACCAACCCACAGGCAAGGGAGAGAAAGTGGTTCCATGCCACCAATTAATCTCCCACGTTGATGTGTGTGTTGTATGTGTTTTGTTTTCTTCCTTATGTTTCCCATGTACCCATTGTGTCTGCCCCCCCCCCCCCACATTGTCTCCTACATGAGTGGTCCTCCGCTGACGCCCCGCACAGAGCTGAATACTGCAGAGGAACAGAAACGGCACCGTAGAGGCCCGACATATCAAAAAGTAGCATTCGGAGCACAAGGCCCTGCACCATCATGCCTCTAACTTTCATATCACACAACACTAAGGGCCTAAACTCCCCATGTAAATGTAGGCTAGCACTCACAGACTACAAAAAAAGGGGGCAGACTTTATACTACTCCAGGAAACACATTTCAGCACCACTAGTGCTCCCAAGTACTTTGACAAGCAGTACAAACAGGTCTTTCTATCCTCCGCTACAGAAAAAAGCGAGGTGTAGCAATCCTGATCCATAATAGGGTGGGATTAGTGGTGGACAAAGTGAAAAAAGATCAGGATGGCAGGTTTTTGATGCTCATAGGTTCCATTAATGCACAACCAATAACAGTAGCAACGATATACGCCCCAAGTGCCCATGAATCAGATTTCTTTACAAAGACATTCAACGTCCTAAATTTTTTTAGCAAAGGAGCTCTAATCCTAGGAGGAGATTTTAATACGGCTATGAATACAGCCCTAGACAGATCAGGTCCCCATAAACACAAGACCAAACCACGATCTTCAGCGCTAGAACAAGGATTTAAAGATCTACAACTAATAGACGCATGGAGGGAGACTCACCCGTTAGAAAGGCTATACACTTTCTACTCACATCCACACGGTTCATTTAGCAGAATTGATTACTTCTTTGTATCTAGTAGACTGGTCTCCGCGATCACCCACTCTGGGATCCATGATATTTCATGGTCTGATCACGCACCGATCAATCTAAGGTGCACTCAGATACTGTAGATTTGGAAAGGCCAAGAGCAAATTGGAAACTAAATGACTCCCTTCTAAAGATCCCGGACTTTGAAAGAAAGATCAAAGACGCGATCAAATACTTCTTTAAGGAAAATAAAGGTAGCGTTGACTCACATATAACCCTCTGGGAGGCACATAAAGCAACACTAAGGGGTTTTTTGATTAGTATGGCAGCCCAAAAGAAAAAAGAACGCAACGCAAAAATTATTAAGGAACAAACAGAGCTAAAGCAGCTTTGGGAACAACATAGACGAACACCCAATGCGGCGACTCTGCAGCAAATTAAAGACACTCAGATTAAACTGAACCTACTCCTCACCTCCCAGGCCGAGAAATCGTTAAGTTGGTCAAAGAGAAGATTTTTCGAAAAAGCAAACAAACCAGATGCCTTGCTAGCTAACATGATTAACTCCAAAACAAGTAATTATAACATACAAGCCTTACGGCGAGAAACAGGGGGGGGTTACGGCCAATCCCAAACAAATTGTAGGGGAATTTAAAGCCTTCTACGCAAAATTATATGACGGGGAAAAAGTAGCCAGATCGGAAGGGACCTCGGAGGCCCTACGGAGTTTTCTAGAACATTCAAATATACCCGGTTTGAGTGGGATGGACAGAGAGGTGATAGGTAGAGATTTTACAATGGAGGAATTATCAGAGGTTATGAAAAACCTGAAACCCTCTAAAGCCCCGGGTCCCGACGGATACTCGAATCTTTATTACAAAAAGTTTAGGAAACAATTAGCCCCTTATCTACTCCGTATGTTTAACCAAGTGCAGAATGGGTCCCCATTCCCTAACCAGATGCTCCAAGCGTCCATTTCAGTAATACATAAGACAGGGAAAGACCCTCAGGACTGTAAAAGTTACAGACCTATATCCCTGATTAATTCGGACATCAAAATTTACTCCAAATTACTGGCCAATAGATTGAGTCTCATCCTACCCAGACTGGTGCACCCAGATCAAGTTGGATTTATCCAGGGTCGACAAGCATCTGATAATACCCGACGGATTATTGATCTGATAGAGATAGCCAATTCCAAATCTATACCAGTTATGGCGCTCAGTCTGGATGCGGAAAAAGCGTTTGATAGGATAGACTGGCCATATCTGGAAGCCACGCTTGGGGCGTTTGGCATGGGAGACAAATTGATAAAAGCTATATTCGCTCTCTATTCGGCCCCGTCGGCTAGGGTTACCCACCAGGGATTCGCTTCAGACCCCTTCCAAATTAAGAGCGGAACAAGACAGGGATGCCCGCTCTCCCCCCTCCTCTTTGCACTGTGTATGGAGCCGCTGGCGGCCCAGATACGGGATAGCAAAGACATCACAGGTATTGCCATCGGAAACCAGACGCATAAGGTGGCACTATATGCGGATGACGTATTCCTGACAGTATCCAAGCCCCTCACCTCCCTGCCAAACCTGTTCGATCTCTTGGGGCATTTCAATAGGGTCTCCGGGTTCAAAATTAATCAGAGCAAATCAGAGGCTATTAACATAAATCTCCCCAAGCATGTTGAAAAATTAATTGCCCTTAACTTTAACTTCCGCTGGCAACAACAACAAATTAAATACCTAGGGGTTAATGTCACCCGGACATATAACACAATTTACCAGGCAAATTACCCGCGACTGATGCGGACCCTGAGAGAGGATATCAAAAGGTGGGCTAAAAATAAAATTTCATGGATTGGCAAAATCCATTGCGTAAAAATGAACTTGCTCCCTCGTCTACTGTACCTTTTTCAAACCCTTCCAGTGCCATTAGGCTTGAAGGACACTCTCTCCCTCCAAACCGAGATAGATAAGTTTATCTGGGGAGGAAAAAAGGCGAGAGTGAGCAAACAAATAATGCGCAAACAAACGGGGGAGGGAGGGCTAGCGGTACCTTGTTTGTTGTCATATTACAAGGCGGCCCAATTGTGTCAAATTGTGCAATGGCACACTAACCCAGACTCCAAAAGATGGGTCACGTTAGAATGAGAGGCATGCTCCCCATTAGACCTGGAGCACTTGATTTGGTACCCCAAAAAGGTGCGCAGTAGCACCAAATTGCCGCTATCCTCAATGACCAACTCGCTCTCGATTTGGGAAGGTACTAGGCTCAAATGCGACCTGACTAGCAGGGCGTCGGGCATGACACCAATCTGGAACAACCCCCTCTTTGCTCCGGGCCAGTCCAATACGGAATTCTCTATCTGGAAACAAAACAACATAAAGAGATTGGTAGATCTGGAGGGGAGACAAGGCATAAAAAT
The DNA here is from genome assembly GCF_040206685.1 of Ascaphus truei. Classification (NCBI taxonomy): domain Eukaryota; kingdom Metazoa; phylum Chordata; class Amphibia; order Anura; family Ascaphidae; genus Ascaphus; species Ascaphus truei. The sequence continues at coordinate 461,432,745 of NC_134483.1, read as the reverse complement.
ATTCGAAATAGTCAAATCAGACCATCACATCCCTAATGCCGAGATCTTTAGGTACCTCCAGATCAGGGCGTTCTACCAAAAAGTTCAGCCACAGACCCCCATGACAAATTTCGAAAAGCTCTGTCGATCAGGCACATCCACAGCGAGACTCACATCGCAGATGTACAAAGAGGTAACCGGTTCTAGCACGACATTGAAAGACAAAACAAGATACATGACTAACTGGGAGACAGACCTGGGAGAGGAATTAGAGGTGGAAGACTGGACAAAAATAGTGACGGCGACCTCCAAGAGCTCTATATGCACTACCTTAAGGGAGAACGCATATAAGGTAATGATGAGATGGTACCACACTCCCACAAAGCTAGCTAAATTCCTGCCCAGTTACTCCCCATTGTGCCCGAGACAATGTGGACAGCAGGCAGACCTGTTACACATGCTGTGGTCCTGCCCCAAAATCGTCCCAGTCTGGGACTCAATTAAAGACTGGTTGAATAAGATTACAGGTAAACCCGTCCCATTCGACCCTTGGCTGTTCCTCTTAAACAGACCAGCAGACGGGTTCACCAGAGGAGAAAACAAACTGATAGCTCACTTTGCTATGGCGGTAAGGGGAGAGATTGCAGCACGTTGGAAAGAAAATATAATTCCCCCAATTACAAACATTAGAAATAGAATTTGGTCAGTGTGCCAGATGGAAATGTTGACAAGTCTGGTCAACGACACTGGTGAAAATTTTGAAAAAGTCTGGCTACCTTGGCTAGCCCAAACAGACATTCAGGGAGTGGAAAGGACCACAATTTGGCTTTAATAGGAGAAAATGCGTTCTCCCATGAGGGAGCGCCTCGAGACGATACCCAAGACACACATAGATAATTCCCCCCCCCCCCCCCGGGAACCCAGTTAACCCCAGAGGGGACCTATAAGAGAACGAGGGAGGCAAAACAGCTGAGGGACAGCTGTCCTACGGCGTACGCAAAAATTCCCCAGACGCAGAGAACCAGCGAAGGTGAGGCAGAAGCGGAACCACACGAGGAGAACCCCAACCCCATCCCCCCCCCCCCCTCTGTCTTCCCGCCACAACCCCAGGCCGGAGGCCCCCCCTGTCCATCTGTTTGTTTACCCAGTCTGTCCACAGATATCTATTCATTCACAATGGAGATTGACACATACAATAAGTCGATTCTGTAAGTCGTCGTTATCTTACTCACTGTATGTAAATTATACTTTGAACAAAATAAAAATTTTAAGTTGAAAAAAAAAATAAAAAAAAAGATTTAACAAACATGAATACATGACCCCCCCCAATCCACCCTAACACATACAGTACAATAATGTGCAAAATTACTATTATCCAGATATGGATAATATATTATTTGCCCATTATTAAACACTGCATTAGCATACCTAAATAAAGTAAATAAAAACAGTAGCCAGCTAATCCAATGAATACAAGCAGTAACAACATCAACAATGAATTAATTAAACCATTAACCAATGAAACCAATTAATTCCTAAACCAACTCAAAATGAATAGTAACACTAACCAATCAAACCAATGAATTACTACAACATTAATGACACAAAAATAAATTCAAACAATATCTGAACTAACCATAAAACGCATTAGCTAACATAATACAACATTAACTACAAACGAACACCAATCGCAAACATTTTATTACCATTAAGCAGGAAAAAAACAAACAATCACATCCATATAAGAAATTGAAATTACACAAACCAACAGCAATACCAAGCCGCAAATGCCCCCAAAATATTGTCATAATAATGTATTCATCTGTACCCTAAAGTGGTACAGATTAATATACTATCAGTCAATGTGCCTCACCCAAAATATCAAAAAACACATCCAATAAAGAAACCTGTAAAAAGAGACATTTACAAACATTCAATATATTACTTACCATTAGAAGAGGTGGCCCTCCGACTCCCGGGGTTACAGGAAGCTCACGTACCTTTAAGGCCTCCAACAGCATCCGATGCCATCGGCCATGAAGATCCGGATCAGGTACCCAAATCTTCTTTTTTCTTTCTTTAATCACCTTCTTCTATCTTCATCTGTCACCATTTCTTGATTTTCTTTATCTTCTATCTTCATCTGTCAATCCAAAAAACCCCATGGTAAATCCCAACCGATGTTGTCTCGTCGTCTTCTTGGGCTCAAATGAGGCGTCACGGCCTTAAATAGGGCTTGTGACGTCAAATTTAGCCTCAAAATGGTTAACAGACACCTGATTGGCTGTTCAAACCATGTTCCGACTTTAATTTTTTTTTTTACATGACGTCACTTAAAGGGAATGATGCCAGCCAATCAGAATGGCTGTGCTTCATTTGCCTTTAAGATGACTTCACTAAATCCAAGATGGCCGGTGTCACATGGTATTTTAGCCAATCAGAGTGTGGAATTGGTTCCCACGATCTGATTGGCTGAAATACCATGTGACGCCGGCTTCGTCACGTCATGTTAAAGGCAAATGAAGCACAGCCATTCTGATTGGCTGGCATCATTCCCTTTAAGTGACGTCATGTAAAAAAAAAATTAAAGTCGGAACATGGTTTGAACAGCCAATCAGGTGGCTGTTAACCATTTTGAGGCTAAATTTGACGTCACAAGCCCTATTTAAGGCCGTGACGCCTCATTTGAGCCCAAGAAGACGACGAGACAACATCGGTTGGGATTTACCATGGGGTTTTTTGGATTGACAGATTGATAGGCACAACATTGGTACCGCAGGCCCACGGGTACCCTGGGGCGGCCGCGGGTCAGCCGGGGACACCCACACGACCCCCGGCCTCCCTCAGGGACCCCCGCGGGGTCAGCCGGGACACCCGCCAGCCTGTTGTATGGGTGTTGCGCATGCAAAAATGTAAAGCAAGAAATTTTTCCAAGTCCAGCTTTTTTTGCGTCTACAGTGAACAAACAGGTATCAGGTTTTGGAATTACCTGTTATTATTGTCACCTAGCTGCTTTTTTTTCTTTTTTTCTCACAGCATTGTGCAAGTCATTTTGTTATCATTTTGATGTTGCACGAGCACTTATCGTTGTTTTAGCACAAATTGTTATCACTTAGTTTAGTGTAGGTTAGCGCTTTTGGAGGGGTTAATTTCATTGTTTTGCTCATTTTTTTGCGTCTACCTTGACCTGACGTGTTCTGTTGAACGCAACTTTTGCGTACACTAAGGTTACGTAGCTTAGTGCATCCCGCTTAAGGGCAGAATTTAACGCAAACAGGGTAACGAACGATCAAAGTTGGACTTAGAAAAATTTCCTGAAAAAAGTCAGTTTTAGAGCGCAAAGTGCCTGTTTGCGTGGCGTAGTGCATCGTGTTCAGCGCAACATCACGTTCTAAGAGCACTTTGCGCTCTAAAAACTACTTAACGGAGCTTAGTGCATGACCCCCATAGCATTTTATCTTCATATTAATGGGCTGGTTCTATATGCGCAGAAGCAGTCGATCGTCTGAAATTCCCTTCATTGAAGAAAATGGGTAATTTTGCCCAAACAGTTGGATCGGCTACTTCAGCACATACAAGTATACAGTAGAATCAGCCCATAAGTACAATGCTTACTCATCCCACTATTTACAGAGAATACTGTAATACTGAGCAGAAAGCATATATAGAGGTAAACAAATAAAAGAAACATTTCTTTAAAAAAAAGTTGTTTTAGTTTAATTATACCTGTATGTATAGTCAGAGCAATATCATCCTACTATGAAATTTTACTTAAAATACAGTATTACAATATTTATTATATATATTTATGTATTATACAGTATACAATATTTTCTACCTTTCCAAATGCTTCTACAGTACAGTATTTTAAAATAAATATGTAGTTCTTCAAGCCAAGATAGTTACTGAACTATGAAAAATGTCTGTAATACAGTATATCAAATTGAAGTAGTCAATTTTGTTCTGTCTTTGTTCTCTGTCTTCTTTGACTCTGTAATGATGCAGAGAGCTTAAACTAGTAGAGATGCTTAACAAAAGACCTCCTGAAAGGATAGCATTCTAAGACTAGGTAGTATTTAATTTTCTGAAGCCAAGGACTTTAACTCCCATGTCTGACACTTTAATATTTTATATTTGCAGAATGAACTTCAATAACAGTGAAGCTGTAGTTAGCTGACAGAGTGCAGAAAGAATAGGTTTACATTTCAAGAGAGGAATAACTATCACGTATTTTGAAGCTTTAGTCTCCTGCAGTATTGCATTTTTTATCCTCTTCAAACTCTTGTTCTGCAAACAAAGTCATGAAAAGCTTTAGGTATTATACCAGGCACTGGGCAGTCAATATTTTAAGTACTTGTTATGAAGTTCAGTTTTATGTGTAAAACAACAGTGCAAACATAAATCTTGAAACAGCAGCCAACTACATTTAAGGCTTATAAGTAATATCTACATACCTTGAATGAGCCACTATAGTCTTTCCAAAGACAAAATAAAAAGTTGTGAAATGTGACTGTAACAGGAACTTATCCCTGTTAAAGAAAATGCCTCTAAATCCAGTAGGGAGCTGGTTAAGTGCAGCAGGCAAAACCAGACTCCACCTGCCTAATCAGAGCTCTGTGAAATAATGTCACGTGAGACACAGGAAGAGGATTCCTTAACTCACAAGTGAGCTGACCAAGGAAAGAAAGACTGCAGGATTCCCTAGCTCACAATTTGGGCTTACACAAGGAAGGACAGAGCAGAGATTCCCTAGCCACAATTGGGCTGGGCTGACCTGGGAAACATCAGATATTTTGAGCTACAGAGGGACTGCAGGCTGACGGCAAGACAAAGGGGACAAGATCTCTAAACCTGGACATGGACATTGCCGTAACACACAAGGGTGCGGACCCAGGAGAGCAGAGAGTCCTTCACCTACAGCTACAAGAAACAGATAAGAGACTTTCTTATGGGACTGTTTTGTGTATATACTTTTTTTGGGGGGGGGGGTGGTAATTAGCTATCCACCCAGTTAGAGAGTGCTGGACTAAATGTGTAGATATTCTCCAAAGCGGAGTAGGCCTTTCTTTTGTTTATTTTGAATGTTTTATTGTGTTAAAGGAACAGGCGCAATAAAGCCTCATTTTAATTTCACTTTAAACGGTCTCCATTGTGTACCCCTGCAGACGTCTCTTACAGTGACCCATTGTCTATCAAATGCAAATAAAATATTAAGTGAAATATATTTTTCTATACCATATATAGCCTAACATAGCTTGAAGGTAGAAAAAACAGGATATTCAGCGCTCGTGCTGTGTGATGGTGTGGATGATCCCTTTACAGCATGTACATAAAGCGTCTCCCCAGAAACTCTCAAATCTAGGTGAACCCCCCTTAGAAAGGGGGGAAGGCACCCTGAAAAACAAGATAATAAAAAATGCACAAATGCGCACCAGGGATTAGTGGAAGGTAATTTATTAAAAGTACACAAAAACTGAGGTGATCCAACCCCACCTCAGAACAGCTGTGCAGCTGGACGGCTAAGTACTACCAAGGAGAACATCTAGTGGTGACTAAACCCTAAGCTGCACAGTATACAAATACAGTAAAAATTTATATAAAAAACATGAAAGAAAAAAACAAACATGAAAACAACCTATCAACAGATTTGTATAGAAACCGCCATAGGGTTGGGCATTGGCAAGGGGAAACGGACACTCACACTGAGACAGTCAGCAGACTCGCGGTGTCTGCACAGGATCCGGATCTCGGCACCGCGGAGATGGATAAAACCACTGCTGTCTCCTGCAGGCTCCGTCTCAGCTTACCAGCATACACGCGCAGGATGACCTGTCGTGACCTCTACGCGTTTTGTACCAAGTACTTTGTCAGGAGGTCTTTGTTTCCTGTCAGCCCTGAAGTGAATCCATTAACATGCACATATGTTTGGGATAAATGAGCTGAGGGATTTACAACTCCGTACTTCAAAGTGCAACCTGCTGGGCTGCCGCCCCAATGTCTAGAGGAGTCCAGAGTTGAAAGCCTCAGAGACCCTGAAGTGTTAGGGCGGGCGGGATACAGTAAAGTACCCTGTACTGGTGTAAAGTACTGGCTAGCAACAAATGGTAGCCGACGCCTAGACTTGCTGTCACCAGGTAAGGGGTTGAGTCCCATATGCTAAGCGGCATAGGTGCGAAGTTAGCGCATGCCCTTAGCAGACTGGGAAGCCACCTCTGCCAGCTTTATGAGCTACTGGCAAGTCTGGGATAGGTGGAAAAGGTTATTCCCACAGGTGGATTGGCTGTACGGGTTAAAGATTGAAGTCATAAGCCTATAAGAATGCCTGAAGCCCGGCTATGAATCAGATTCACCTAAGATTCAGCTAAGAAATATCTTAAGATTCAACCAAGGTCCGTTCCAACTTCAGCGGAGTTCCGGAGTGTGAGGGGTTAAAACATCGTAACCAAGGATTGCACCCCTCTTCCTGAATTCGTTTGAACTAAGGATTCCCGAACGAATCCTATAAGGACTCAACGAAAAGTTTTCCTTTGGCGGAGATATAGGGGCTGCATTCTGTGCCCCTAGCCAAGGACTGACGCACGGTTCTTTTTGCGCACCACCCTACTCCGGTGCAGTGGTGCCTAGAGACTTTGTTTTCCGGTTATTCATTCCGTGGACATATTTAATTTCCCCATCCCAGTAAGTGTATATTGAGTGTAATTGTGAAGAATTGTGTGTTTGTCTTAAAAGGAAATAAATAACAATTTATTTTACCCTCCTTGTTGTGCTCAATCAAGAATCCCAGTATTAAGGTGTTAATAAGACCTGGTCTCCCGTGACAGTCTTTTTTTCTCTTTATATAGCTGCCTTAATACTCTGATCCTGCCCTTCCTCTCATCTTACTTGCCCCCTGGTTAAGGCCTTGCCCACTCCATGCTCAACAGAGGAAGGAATTTCCTCCACTGTGCTTCCTGCTGCAGCTCATCGGACCATGTAAATAAATGACATGAAGAAGGGCCCCTAAACCCACCGTGCCCGAGACAGCAGTACCGACTGTGCACCCCTGTCAGCAGCCCTGTATATACATAAATATTTTATTACTTTTCACTAAGAAACTTGTGCACTCACAATTTTTTTCTTCATATTGGTAAGGAAATGTTATTTAAGTTTTTTGCCAGTTTTTATTGCACTGTATCTCAGATAACATAAATACTTCATTCATTTAACCCTTTAGGAATTTTCATATTTTTCACGTTCTCTTGTTGTTCGGTCCCAGCCTGCAACCCTCCCTAGAAATAGCAATTTTCTTTAGTCCATGGGAAACTAATAAATATTATATTATATATTTAGTTTAGGTACATGATTAAATGGGGTTAACCTTACCAGGTTAGCTGGCTCAAACATTCAAAAGATGCAACTAAATCACTACTTTAATAAAAGTCTAAGTTAGCGACCAGTTTGTCCTTGTAAAACTGCGCAGTTTGATATGGTCATAAGACACGGATTAAACCTAACCAAAAATCCATATTCTGTACATGATCGCATTTACAAATCTCATCTTTTAAACCCTGTCTATAAAAATTGACAAAACGCACTGTATAACAGTGAATCTGCCCGGATTGTTAAGCAAAATGACCTGGAAGTGGTGCTCGCTCCCTCCAGCAGCTAGGACATTTGTCTCAGCCGTTATTCCGCCACCAAATAAACCCCAGCAAATAGCCGTGACTTATCTAGCTGCCAGGAAACTCAGCCTTCAGCCCCAGCCTGCTTCCCTAACACTACCCTAAAAACCTTAACCCCTTAGCCTCAAACCTTTTACCCAAAAGCCCTTACTCTAACCACTAAAACCCCTAATGTTAACCCCTACCGTAACCGCTAAAACCCCTAAATGTAACCACCCACCCCAACCACTACAACCGCTACAGTTAACCCTTTACGCTAAAACTAAACCCCTATCCTAAAACGTTCCACACTTTGATAAATAGTGTTCTCTTACTGTTTTTTAATGTGCCTTCAATACATTTTTGCACCTAGATCTTTTTTGCAGTACTGGTCATATGTTTTTCAATAGCAGTTGCACCGCTGTCTACAACCAATTGCATGCTGAAATCCTTGGTAGGAGCACGCTGACAGCACCAGGATCTCCACATGGTCAGCAGTGAGTAACTTTATTATATACGTTACTTCATTTAAGTGATCATCCAGTTCCTATACAACCATTTTGACTACCACATAAGATATACCTATTGCAGGCTAGTGGGAGTCTACAGATAGTGGTGTTTTAAAGGGACAACAGTGTGTGGATTTTGGAGTGCTGAGTTTAACAAGCTGTTTTGGTTTATAATATTATGGATATTTATATGCTACAATAGGCATCTCTAATACATGGACATTTCCTGGTCAGCATCGCTAGGGGTATTTCCTCTATTTTTTCTTGCTATAGCTACAGGCAGTGGCAGGCTATCCTAGGGGTATTGAACCCCTCTCATGCTGACTCTCTGAGTGGCAGGAGTGGTGGTGACACAGGGTCTGTATATATCCAATAATGGTGCAGACCTTGTGTCCTCCCCTTCTGTGTCTCAGAGAGGAAGTGCTAAATTATAGCGAGTTCTCTTCCACCCCTCCTAGGGAGAGGTGGTGAGTGCTGTTTCCTCCCAGCTGGGGGTGATGTGCCAGTCAGTCCCTTCTGGGCTGACAGAGAGAGATATCAGAACTGAGAGAATGGCCTCAATATTATCAGAGGGCCAAGCATCATCCAGAGGCCTGGGACCCATCTCAATCTATCCTGCATCCACTGTATGGCAATCATAGTGGATGTCAAAATAAAGCATCCCTTTTATATACCCCTGCCTGAGTCTACAGTCTATTGGGTAGGGGTATACTCTGAAGTCTGCCAGAGTGGGGACTGTCTCCGGGAACCCTGGAGCCCGCTATGGCTGGAGGCATTGACACCCTCAGTGAGCTCTAATGATTGCTGAAAGCCTGTCCTGTTACCCCACAACACCGCGGACACTCAGCTCTCCTGGACCCTCACAGGTATGACCGCGGCAGACAGCAGTAGCAGGAACATTTTCCAGAGGGGGGGGAGGGGGAGAACAGGGCTAAACATGTTAAAAAGAACCTATCTTGTTTTAGCATCCAATATGGAGTTGTTAATGACTAGTCTTAATTTAAGCCTCGGTTAAATTATATGTCTATAGAAATCAGACTACACTACCTGTATAAGAAAACTAAAACCCTTTGCTCCTTCAAAATTGGCTTACAATTTGATAGTACACTTTTACATTTTTATCCTAAAGGGAATACTTTAGCAGCTGTGAGTTGTGCAAATTCATGCGGCCCATTGACTAGTACGAACCTGGTCCTATCCATGCTGGGGACATAGCCTTGGAACATAGGGACCCACCACTTAAGGGGTTCCATGGACAAAGGCTCAGGACTCAGACTACTTGGCCTGGTGCATACCTGGGAGGATAGATTGCTGAGATGGTGATCGTGAAGACACCCTGAAAGATCTGAAAGACCCTGATGATTTAGACAGATTTGCGTATGTGTACGAGTGGTTCTCCCTCTGAATTATTATATCAACTATCCTCCCCTCCCAAAAGACCAATCCCTCAAGTCAAGGAATAACCCAGGGGACACATTATCACATGGGAACTGGGATAAGACAGATATGGAGGTGGCAGGATCAATTTGATTACTCCCTCTGGGAACAGGTGGACTGGAAGGGGTTGAGGCACAGTCCTGCACAAGGGTAGCATGGGAAGGGACATGGGTAGTTACGGCCAGTGATCGGGGCCTAACAGTGTTCATGGCCAGTCCATAGGGTGTGGGCTTACCACGCCCCCGTGGGGATGGTTGTGAAGTGACTTCAGGGGTCCGGTGACCCCTTCCCTAGCATTGGACCACATAGCAGGGAGCATCTTCGGAGATCGCGCTAGCACTCACCGCTGATTGAGCTAGCGGTGGTTCCACTGGTGCTGGCAATGCCATCTTGCCAACGTCATCGTCCAGAGACAGTCTCGCGAGAGTACCCAGCAGGTCCGAGCTCAGCGGCAGCGATGACGCCACGTCTGGCAGTGCCGGAAGTGCCGGAAGTGCATACCCTGCAGCTCATCAAACAAGGCCCAGCTTGACTCCTCGTCCGGATAGGCCACCACTGGATCCTGCTGGAAGTAAGTGGTAGGAGACTCACCTGTCCAAAGGTAAGGAACATCATCCGGCTCCACAGATTCTTCTCCAAGTAGATCTTTCACAGTGCTGTTGTCTTCCTTGGGCACGGGGCTTCTCCGGGGATTAGACAGCACCACGGCCCTCTGGACAGACGACTCAGAGCTGGAATGTTGTCGCAGGACACTGGTAGGAGAGGGTCTTTTCTTCACAGGTCTTGCGCAGCTGGGCACATCTTCTGGAGATGGGGAGGACACCTCAACCGGGCCGCGATGTCGGAGCCCCTCACTTTCCCTGGTAGCTTTCGGCACGGAGCTTGCCCCCCCTGGCGCTCCCAGGGGAGCCGCATCCAACAACCCCAGATAGTCTACTCACCCTCCTGGTCATAGGGCACAGTTGTTACAGGTTCCAGAATATCTCATCGCGGGCATTATTTCTGGCACAGGACCATGGCTGCATCAGGGCACGTTGTTTAGGGCATTCGGGCCCACGAGTGGCCCCGTGGCATACAGTTCAGGGTAGCTGTACCATAGAGCAGGAGGGCCTGGCTGTCAGCGAAGGCAGACACAGTTGGCACCTGACCACTTGGGCATCCTGGCGCGATGGTCAGGGCACATGGGCCCATGATATCATCCACAACAGGGAAGCTGGTAGGGGCTGCAACTGGTGGTGTGGAGGCCCGATTGATAGGTATAAACAGATACGATGGCACAGGTTTGGCAGGCTGCAGGTAGAAGGTCCCGCATTGCTGTCACCGCACGCAGAGGCTGGCATTGCTTCCAGGGAGCCGACAGTGGGAGCAGATGCTTCGCAGATGTGTTTGGCCATTTACTCAGACAATTAGATAACCGGCAACAGATAGTAGTTGGCAATTTCCAGGTCATCCATATTCAATCTGGTAGCCATAGGATAGTGAGTTTAAGCAGCAAGGTTTTGTAGCTCTTCTCTCACTCTCTGGTTCTGAGGAACTGAGGTAGGTGCAGCAGATTACATAGTTACATAGTAGATGAGGTTGAAAAAAGACGTATGTCCATCAGGTTCAACCTATGCTAAATTTAGACAACAGATACTTTATCCTTTATTTTTACTTACTTATTGATCCAGAGGAAGGCAAACAAAAACCCCCAGAGTCATATCATCCAATGATGTCTCATAAGGTGAAAAATACATTTCTTCCTGACTCCAAAAATTGGCAACCGGATTAATCCCTGGATCAACATATTTCCCATGTTTACTTATTTGGTCAATACCTGCCTACCTTTCCTATCTAAAAAGATGTCCAACCTTATTTTGAACAAATCTATAGTATCTGCCATCTCAGTCTCCATGGGTAATGAATTCCACATTTTAACTGCCCTTACTGTAAAGAACACTTTCCTTTGTTGCTGGTGAAATCTCCTTTCCTCCAGCCTTAAGGGATGTCCCGAGTCCTTTGTACTGCCTGTGGGATGAATAGTTCTTTTGAAAGCTCCTTGTATTGTCCCCGAATATATTTGTATATAGTTATCATATCCCCTCTTAGACGCCTCTTTTCTAATGTAAATAAATCTAATTTAGCTAGCCTCTCCTCATAAGTTAGATTGTCCATCCCCATTATTAATTTGGTGGCTCTTCTCTGCACACTCTCTAGTTCCATAATGTCTTTTCTTAGGATTGGTGCCCAAAATTGTACTCCATATTCAAGGTGAGGTCTTCCCTTCCATCCATTGCCCGTTTGATTCAAGATAAGATCTTGTTTGCCTTTGCAGCTACTGCATGACTTTGGGCACTATTGCTAAGCCTACTGTCTACAAGCACTCCTAAATCCTTCTCCATCAAGGATTCCCCCAATCTATCCCCATTTAATTTGTAATTCGCCTTATTAATCTTGCATCCCAAATGCATAACCTTACATGTATCTGTATTAAACCTCATCTGCCATTTACCTGCCCACGTTTCCAGTCTCTCCAAGTCCTTCTGAAGAGAAATTACATCCCGCTCTGATTCTATTACCTTACACAATTTAGTATCAGTTAGAAACAGAAGCAGTTTGAACAAGGAAGCGATTAAATAGGGTATAGTATATTGAAGTACAGTTTACTTTTAGTACTTCTAAACTTCATAGTAGCTAGAATGAGCAGGATTGAAAATGCCACTCAATGCACATCTTGCCACATGTTTGTACACTTGGAGCAGCTGTTCCAAGGAGCATACCGCTGTGAGAGGTGTGAGCGGGTGGTCTCTTTAGAATCAGAGACTGCTGAACTAAAGAGGCAACTTGCAATATTGAGGGATATTGGCAATCTTGAAAGGGAATTAGAGCTCACTGAGCAGGCCCTTGCTTCGACTGGTGGTGCAGATGGTGGTGCTGTTAGTGAGGAGCAGGTAGGTAGCTGGGTGACAGTTAGAAGGGGAAGCACTGGCAATAGGGAGAGGCAGGTCATTTCTGAGCTGACACATCCCAATAGATTTGCCCTGTTGAGTGAAGATATTGGGAATGTCGGGGCAGAAATGGCAAGGCTGGGGGAGACTGATTCCTCTAGCAGCCAGGGGTATAGTTCCTCCAGCACAGTGGGGACTCAGAATGCTCAGATACAAAGAAAGATTGTGGTGGTAGGGGACTCCATTATTAGGAAGGTAGATAGGGCAATCTGTTGCCGTGACCGCATAAACCGAACAGTTTGTTGTCTCCCAGGTGCTCGAGTTCGGTACATTGTGGATTGGGTAGACAGATTGTTGGGGGGGCTGGGATTGAACCGGCGGTCTTGGTACACGTTGGCACCAATGACAAAGTTAGAGAAAGATGGAGGGTCCTAAAAAATGATTACAGGGATCTAGGCCAAAAGCTTAAGGTAAGGACCTCCAAGGTAGTCTTTTCTGAAATACTACCAGTGCCATGCGCTACCGCAGGGAGACAGTCAGAGATCAGGGAGGTTAATGCATGGCTAATAAAGTGGTGCAGGAAGGAGGGGTTTGGGTTTTTAGAGCACTGGGACTCCTTTTCTGAGAGGTGCCATCTATATTCTAGGGACAGATTCCACCTCAATGAAGAGGGATCTTCTGTGCTAGGGGGGAGTATGCTAAAAAGGTTGGAGGAGATTTTAAACTAGGATGGAGGGGGGAGGGGAATGAAACAGATAATGAACTAAATGGAATAGAGGAGGATACAATTTGGTATGGAGGTAGAATGGGGGCAAGTGCAAGTTTGACAAACAGTGAGACACCCATAGTAAATACAGATAATACTAGAAAACTTCTAAAGACTAAACCAAGTGGGCGCAGAAAGGAAGGAGCAGATAAGATAATAGTACAGGCTGAAAAAAACCTTAAATGCATGCTTGCTAATGCAAGAAGCCTGACAGATAAAATGGGGGAGCTTGAATTAATAGCTGCGAGAGAGCAGTATGACATCATAGGCATTACTGAAACATGGTGGGATGAAACTCATGACTGGACAGTTCATTTAGAGGGTTATTCCCTTTTTCGGAAGGATCGAACATATAGAAGGGAAGATTGAGGAAGCTAATATACTTTTGCAAATGGAAAAGGCATCAAAACTGGGTCATGTTTGCATAATGGGGATTTTAATTATCCAGACATAGACTGGGGCAATGAGATTAGCGTTACAACAAAAGGAAACAGGTTTTGGGGTGCTTAAAGACAATTATATGACCCAAATTATTGAGGAACCAACCAGGAGAGGGGCAATACTGGATTTGGTCATATCAAACAATGTAGAAGTAATAACAAATATTCAAGTCCTGGAACATTTGGGTAACAGTGATCATAGCATGGTCTTATTTGAAATAAATGATCAAAAAATAGATTTCTTGGGTTCAACAAAGACCTTAAACTTTAGAAAGGCAGATTTTAATAAACTGAGGTCTAATCTAGTAGTAATACAATGGGATGATGTTTTTGCAGCGAAAAATTTAGAAGATAAATGGGCAGTCTTTAAAACATTGCTAGAAAAGCACACTTATCAGTGTATACCCTTGGGTAATAAGTATAAAAGAATTAAGTCAAAACCAATGTGGCTAAATAAACAGGTAGGGGAGGAAATTGACAAGAAGAGTAAGGCGTTTAGATTATTTAAGTCAGAAGGGATGGAGACATCGTATCAGAATTATAAGGAATGTAACAAAAATTGCAAAAGGGCAATCAAATTAGCAAAAATGGATAATGAAAAAAGGATTGCAATAGACAGTAAGGTCAACACTAAAAAGTTCTTTAAGTACCTTAATAACAAAAAAAAATGAGAAAAGAAAATATACTGTAGGACCCTTCAGTTTGAGATGGGTAGGCAGATTATTATTGGAGATAAGGAAAAAGCTGAGGTATTAAACAAATTCTTTGCCTCTGTGTTTACCAGGGAAGAATCAAGTTCAATAGAGTGCCGCAGGAGGAAGCCACAACCTCCATATTAATGAACAATTGGTTAACTGAGGAAGAAGTTCATAAGCGACTTGAAAAAATTAAAGTAAATAAGGCACCTGGCCCCGATGGCATACATCCAAGAGCTCTCAAGGAGTTAAACTCAGTAATAGCCAAACCATTATATTTAATATTCAAGGACTCCATTTCCACAGGCTCAATACCACAAGATTGGCGTAAAGCAGATGTGGTGCCTATATTTAAAAAGGGAGCTAGATCACAGCCGGTAAATTACAGACCTGTAAGCCTGACTTCAATAGTAGGGAAACTACTTGAAGGTTTAATACGGGATAATATTCAGGAATACCTAATGGAAAATAAAATTATTAGTAATAGTCAGCATGGATTTATGAAGGATAGATCTTGCCAAACTAACCTTATGTGTTTCTTTTAGGAGGTAAGTAGGAATTTAGACCAGGGTAATGCAGTTGATGTGGTCTACTTAGATTTTGCAAAGGCTTTTGATATGGTTTCACACAAGGAGTTGGTGTACAAAATAAAGAAAATTGGACTCAGTAATAATATATGCACCTGGATTGAAAACTGGTTAAAGGACAGACAACAGAGGGTAGTCATAAATGGAACTTTTTCAGGTTGGGCTAAAGTCGTGAGTGGAGTAGCTCAGGGATAGGTACTGGGACCCCTGCTTTAAAACTTGTTTATTAGTGACCTTGAGGATGGTATCGAGAGCAAAGTCTCCATCATTGCTAATGATACCTACATAGTTACATAGTTACATAGTAGATGAGGTTGAAAAAAGACATAGGTCCATCAAGTTCAACCTATGCTAAATTTAGACAACAGATACTTTATCCTTTATCTATACTTACTTATTGATCCAGAGGAAGGGAAACAAAAAACCCCATTAAGGGGAAAAATTAATTCCTTCCTGACTCCAAGAATTGACAATCGGATTAATCCCTGGATCAACATCCTTCCCATGTATACTTATTTGGTATATTCCTGTATACCTTTCCCATCTAAAAAGATGTCCAAACTTTTTTTGAACAAATCTATTGTATCTGCCATCACAGTCTCCATGGGTAATGAATTCCACATTTTAACTGCCCTTACTGTAAAGAACACTTTCCTTTGTCGCTCGTGAAATTTTCTTTCCTCCAACCTTAAAGGATGGCCCCGAGTCCTTAGTACTGCCCGTGGGATGAATAGTTCTTTTGAAAGCTACTTGTATTGTCCCCGAATATATTTGTATATAGTTATCATATCCCCTCTTAGACGCCTCTTTTCTAATGTAAATAAATCTAATTTAGCTAGCCTCTCCTCATAAGTTAGATTGTCCATTCCCTTTATTAATTTGGTGGCTCTTCTCTGCACGCTCTCTAGTTCCATAATGTATTTTCTTAGGATTGGTGCCCAAAATTGTACTCCATATTCAAGGTGTGGTCTTACTGTAATCATTTTTTAGGACCCTCCATCTTTCTCTAACTTTGTCATTGGTGCCAACGTGTACCAAGACCGCCGGTTCAATCCCAGCCCCCCCAACAATCTGTCTACCCGATCCGCACCAGCCCCCCCAAACAATCTATCTACCCGATCCGCAATGTGCCGAACCCGAGCACCCGGGAGACAACAAACTGTTCGGTTCATGCGGTCTTGGCAACAGATTGCCCTATCTACCTTCCTAATAATGGATTCCCCTACCACCACAATATTTCTTTGTATCTGAGCATCCTGAGTCCCCACTGTGCTGGAGGAACTATTCCCCTGGCTGCTAGAGGAATAAGTCTCCTCCAGCCTTGCCATTTCTGCCCCGACATTCCCAATATCTTCACTCAACAGGGCAAATCTATTGGGCTGTGTCAGCTCAGAAATGACCTGCCTCTCCCTATTGCCCCTGCTTCCCCTTCTAACTGTCACCCAGCTACCTACCTGCTCCTCACTAACAGCAATCAAGCTACCTACCTGCTCCTCACTAACAGCAACCAAGCTACCTACCTGCTCCTCACTAACAGCGACACCATCTGCACCACTATTCGAAGCAAGGGCCTGCTCAGTGAGCTCTAAACCCCTTTCAAGATTGCCAATGTCCCTCAATATTGCAAGATGTCTCTTCAGATCAGCAATCTCTGACTCTAAGGAGACCACCCACTCTCACTTCTCACATCGGTATGCTCCTTGGAACAGCAGCTCCAAGTGCACATACATGTGGCAATATGTGCATTGAGTGGCTTTTTGAATCCTGCTCATCCTAGCAACTATGAAGTTTATAAGTACTAACAGTAAACTGTACTTCAATATACTATACCTTGTTTAACCGCTTCCTTGTTCAAACTGCTTCTGTTTCTAACTGCACATACTTTAAACAACCAGCACTTCAAATCAAGCGCACAGATCAGTCAGTACACGCAAGCTCAGGATTCGTTAGAAGCCTCTGTTTAAATAAGGACACACACCAGGTGTGTTAGGTTATCAATTAACTAACCTCACCCACTGCAGGTGTGTTAGGCCAGCCAATAAACTAACCACACCCACTCTGCCTCAGGAGAAAGGGAAAAAAAGCTTCAGGCTTCAATTACAATGCACTTTAGAAATAAATTAACCCACTGCACACTCCCCAAAAAAAGCCACCCCTGCTAGTATTCTCAGCACTTCCCTTTCCTTCTGTTTCTAACTGCACACACTTTAAACAACCAGCACTTCAAATCAAGCATACAGATCAGTCAGTACACGCACGGTTGTTGGCTCCTCCCAGATCAAGGGCAGGCTCTGATTGGTTTTTATTTTTTATTTATGGGTGTTTAAGTGCGTGCTCTCTCTGTTTTATTTTTGTGTATTTTGGGCATTCATGCTTTTGTATTAGGGTGACCATTGAGTTCTATAGTAGCTTATCAGGCCCATATTATATGGGTATGATGTACTACTAAGCCACTCAATGGGTAGAGGGTCGGTATTGATGGTCAGGGGTGGTGGTTAGGCCTCCCGGGTGGGTATCGGGACAGGGTGGGTTAACCTCTTAATTACTGTAGCGGTTTTAAACCGGTAAGGTGATTAAGGGGCCGGGGGCCATTAGATTGTATTTGCTATGTATTTTTCTGGAAACGGAGGACCGGGACCTGGCAGTGAGCTGACGAGGATGCCAATCATAATGCATGGGTAAGTAGAACTGTATTTATTTACTTGATTTATGTATGCTGGCTAATGTTGTGTTTAATAATGGGCAGATAATCTATTATCCATATCTGGATAGTAGTTATTTTACCCATTACTGTACTATATGTGTTTTGTGGGGGGGAGCGGGGATGTATTTGTTTAAGAGTAGGACATGTTTTATTTTTTTACATACAGGGTTGGTACCTTAGGTCTTCAGAGACCTATGGAGACCACCTGAGTACTCTCGGACGCCCACGGAAACCACCTGAGGACCCCCGGATGCCCACGGGTACACCTGTGGACCCACGAGGGACACCTGCGGGGAATAACCGGGGGCCCCACAGCTGTGGGGGCCCACGGACCTGCAGGGACCACCCAAGGGCTCCAACCCCTGTGGGAACCACCCGAGAGCCCAAGACACCTGTGGGGATGACCCGTGGACCCCCAGACATCTGCAGGACTACCTGTGGACCAGATTGGGGTCCACAGTGACCTGCGGGAACCACCTTGAGGCCCATGGCACCTAGTGGGGACCACTGGAGACCCCCAGACACCTATGGGTACCCCCAGACACCAATGGGTACCCCCCAGGGTGCACTGTGGGGCCTGCAGACACCCGTTGGGACCACCAGGGACCCCCATTGGCTTGGGGTAATAATCCTGTGTGTAAAATAATATATCATGGTTTTATGGGGGGACACATGGGGTGGGTGGGTTGTGTATTAGTGGGTGGGTAGTACAGATTGTAATGTAATCTGCTGCATTACTGTGCCTTAACCCCTTCATTGCCTTAGCGGGCATTGCATGGCCGCTAAGGTAATGAAGCTGTTTACATTTTTATTTTTATTTATTGTGTGTGTGAGCAGGGGGTCTCCTGAGCTGAAGAAGGTTTATTTCAGCCTTGGGAAACCCCTACTTTGCGAGATACAGGCTCCGGTATGGGGTGCCATAACCATAGGCTTTGTTTACATCCCACGTGGATTTTAACATGGAGGAGATACCGGCACCCCATACCGGGACCTTTAACTTGGGAAGTAGGTGGTACCTGAGGCTGAAATCAACTTTGTTCAGCTCAGGAGACCCCCTGCTCATGCACACTATGAATAAAAATACAATGTAAGCAGCTTCATTATTTTAGCAGCTATCCGCTAAGGTAATGATTTTTTATTGGGGCGGGGGGGATTTTTGATACTAGTGTGATGGAGCAGGGGGTCTCTTGAGCTGATTTCAGCCTCGGGGACCCCCTACTTCCCGATACAGGCCCCAGTATGGGGTGCCGGTATCCCTTCTGCTTTGTTTAGATTCCACGGTCGCGTGACCCACAGGATTTTAACATGGGGATACCGGCACCCCATAATATATCTCGTGGAGTAGGGGTCCCCAGACCTGAAATCAATATGTTCAGCTTCGGAGACCCCCTGCTACATTACTGTAATGTTAGAATTTTACTAAAAACCCCGCAATCGCCTATGACAGGCGCTCAGTTACAGTAGAGTGACTGATTCAGCCTCTTACTGCGCGTCTATTACAGAGAGGCAGATCCCAGTAGGACTCACACAGCAGGCACCCCTGCTGTGTTACACCGGCAGGCCATTAATCTCTCGCGACGCAACTCACAAGGATCTTGGGCATATCCCAAAATTCCATTTCGAGATTTCTTAAAATAATGGCCACTGCATCTATTTGTGTTTGGTGGGGTTTGGGATGTATTTATTGAAATATAGGCCATATTTTATTTTTTTTAAATACAGGAATGGTACCGCAAGCCCCCGGACACCCGTGGTGACCACCCGAGGGCCCCCAGACACCCGTGGGAACCACCCAAGGTCCCTCAGAAACCCGTGGGAACCACCCGAGTGCCCCCAGACACCCATGGGGACCACCCGTGGACCTTTTTGGGGCCCACGGACACCTGCTGGGACCACCTGGAGGCCCACGGAGCTGGCGAGGGACCTCAGACACCCATGGGACCCACCCATAGTGCACTGTGCAGCCTGAAGACACCCGTGGTGACAACCCTGGGACCTCTTCCGGCCTGTGGTATTACTCCTGTGTGTAAAAATATACTTAAAGGTTTTATGTGGGGCACAGGGGTGGGTTGCGTATTGTTGTTTATTATATATTGTATTGGATTTTGGTGGCCTAGGAGGTGGCTAGTAGGGCTTGTGTATATATTTTTTTGTATTGTGGGTAGAGATGGTTGGTGAAGGGGGTCTTAGCCCCAAGGATGCGTGTTTAGGCCTACCAGGTGGGTAGCGGGAGCGGTTAACCCCTTCATTACCTAAGTAGTTTTAACCGATAAGGTAATGAAGGGGTTAAGTCCACCCACAAGCCCCCTGCAAGGCCTAAACACCCACTCTAGGCAAAATACCTCCTTCACCCACCACTGCTAACCACAATAAGCATGGCACTGGTGGTCAACCCCTTTATTTCCTTAGCGGTTAGCCGCTAAGGTAATGAAGTTGCCTGTAAATGCATTTTTCATGCATCGGATTCATGCCGGGGGTCTCCGGTGGTGATATTAATGAGTATCAGCTCTGGAGTCTCCAGGCATCAATCCGATGCAGGAAAAATGCATTTTTTTTCGAAGTGCCGTCTCGCTGCTTCTCACCACCTTCTTGCCAACTTTTTGTGGTGAGTCGATTTGGAGAGGAAATCTCCATTCTAGAGCGGTGATCAGCCTCGATAAGCTGATCGGGGCTACTAGAATTGAGCGACTTTGAGAAACTGGTGATAAGCCGCTATTAGAGGATTATCGCCGCGCGTCTGCCGATTTTTATTTTCTCGGCCAAAAAAACGGCGATTTTTGCACTTATCGCCAGCTTATCAGGCTTACTGAGTCGGTGTAGGCTTTTTTGGCGATAAGATGGCGATAAGTGGCTTATCGCTGCTTAATGCATGAGGCCCATAATCGGTGCAGGTGAAATCTCCATTTAAATTGTGCTTGTGTTCACCTATGAATGAACTTGTTAATGTTGTTATTTATGTTAGTGCACAAAAATAGACTGCACTAGGTATACATTGAATGTTCTAAAAATAGTGTGTCAAAACATGGAGTGCATCAAAATTATCTGCCATGTTTATCTTGTTCTAAATCATCAAATGACTATTAGCAGTGTTAGCGGAGAACTAAGTTATGAACCGAAAAGATTTTTTGTTGCAGTAGGAATGTTTAATTGTACAGGTTTAAAAAAAAAAAAATCATTATTTTCACTGTATGAATATTATAAATAATATTATGCTAATAATTTATATTCACTAATACTAGTTCTAAAATAAATCAATACAATTTCATTTAAAATCAAATTCTATCAATCAGGTATTCAACGTGACGCAATATGGCAAGAATAATAAAAACAAAAACAAATGAAGACTTGTGTATGAAATCTTCATACTGTACTGTATATACGACAACGGTTTGTATTACTATTTAGCACTGACATTTTGATGCACAAAAAGATATATACGATAATTTAGGACCCAAAATCAGCCCCATTCATTAATATCTAAGAACAAAATACACACATTTTTGGAAAAACTCTTCTAAGTGTAGCCCTGATTGGTTTTGGGCTATAGGTCCTCCTCCTGGCAGTAATTCCTAGTAAGGGTAGGTTTGCCAGGAGTAATCATGGGTTTTCCCCACTCATTGCAGTGCATTGAGTCAGAGAAGGTAGTGTAATCAGGCCTTGTGTCCAATCAGAGGCACAGGGGTGGTTCCTACTGGATCTGTATTTAAGGCACTGAACTTCCTGTATTTAGGCAGTTGCCTCTACGGTGAGAGAGGCTGGTCTACCTGAGTGCATTGTGCAGGACTCTGTACACTGTGTGCCCTCCCTTAAGGGAGCGGTGGGAGACTGTTCCCCTTACTCTACCATAGAGTAAGGGAAGAGTAAGGGAACTAAACCACACCTCCCTTACATATGATTTTCTATTAGCTATATGCAACAAAATGAAGACCCCCCACTTTGGATCCTGTTGCCCTTTGGCTGGGAGTGAGGTCCAAGGACATCGTGAGGGTGGAAGCCCTACAAGCTTAGATCTGACTGCGGTGCTGGATATGAAGAGAATAAAGAGATCTGCGTTGTACTATACTTCTGGCCTGAGAGTGAAGTCTATTGGGAAGAAGGTAAAGAGATTCTCCTGCAGAGACTTCTCCCCATACATCTGAGGGCTGCAAGAGATGGAGGCGCTGCACCTGTGAGAACGATTTGGGCAAGACCCCAGAAGCCTGTCCTGTCATTCCCCCATAACACCATGCGGAAGACCCATTTCCCCCTGTTACAAGCAGGTTTGCACCACATTCAAATAAGTAACCGGAGCAGGTTTCCCCAATATATACCCTATGTGAGATTGGGGGGGGGGCAGGGTTACAGGGTTACATAAGAATGAAGTATACAGTGGCGACACACTTTATTCTCGCTCGGCTAGTCCCGCGAATTCGGGTATACCCAGGTGTATTCAGGTTTCTGATCGTTTTCTGCCAGAGTGCATTGCGTTATTTTCCCGGCAGGGATTTAAGCATTTTATTCCGGCTGGCTGAAATACTGCAATGCCGTGTAAATACACATGGTGGCGCTTGCGAGCTGTTCTCTTTGAAGCCGTCCCCTATAATGAATTGTAATGCAGTATATATACTGTATATATATATATACTGTATAACAACTACCCTATAACCCCTAACATACAGTACTGTACACATACAGTACTGTATATGCACATACATAAATGATACTACTGTATGGGCGGCGGGGGCGAGATGTGTTTGCAGCAGAGAGAGAACCGCTGCTCTCTCTCTGCGCAAACATCGGCACATTAAAAATTATTTTAAATACATTTTTATTGATAGTGTAGATGTGCAGGGGGTCTCCGGAGCTGAACTGCGTTGGTTTCAGGTCTGGGGACCCCCTGCTCCCCGAGATACAGCCCCCTTTATGAGGTGCCGGTATCCCTCTGCTTGGTTTAAAGGTCCCGATCACGTGATCGCGGCCTGTAAACCAAGCAGAGCAGAGGGATACCGGCACCCCCTAAAGGGGCCTGTATCTCGGGGAGCAGGGGGTCCCCAGACCTGAAACCAGTGCGGTTCTGCTCCGGAGACCCTCTGCACATGTACAGTATGAATAAAACACATATATACAGTAAATAAACACTCGTTCTTTACCTTAGCGGCTATGCGCTATGGTAAAGAAGCAGCATTTCTGTATTTTAATAATATTGTACAGTGAGCAGGGGGTTCCCTGAGCCAGAAATTAATGCTCAAGGACCCCCCCTGCTCCTGCTCAATAAATTAAAATACAGAAATGCTGCTTCATTACCATAGTGGATAGCCGCTATGGCAATGAAGGGGTTAACCCACCGTGCCCGCTTTATTGTGGGTAGTGGGGATGGGTGAGGGGGGTATTTGGCCCTTGGTGTGAGTTTAGGACTTGCGGGGGGGTTGCGGGTGCACTTAACCCCTTCACGACCGTAGCAGTTAATACCGCTACAGTCATGAAGGGGTTAAGCCCTCCCGCTACCCCCCCGCAAGCCCTAAACAAGCACCGTTGGGGCTAATACCCCCTTCACCCACCCCCACTACCCACAACAACAAAAAACTCACACACAGCAGCCGCCAAAAAATAAATAAATCTAAATAAATAAATAAATAAATGACAATAAATACATTTGAAATACATTTTTATTGATAGTGTAGATGTGCAGGGTGTCTCCGGAGCTGAACCGCGTTGGTTTCAGGTCTGGGGACCCCCTGCTCCCCGAGATACAGCCCCCTTTATGAGGTGCCGGTATCCCTCTGCTTGGTTTAAAGGGCCCGATCACGTGATCGCGGCCTGTAAACCAAGCAGAGCAGAGGGATATCGGCACCCCCTAAAGGGGCCTGTATCTCGCGGAGCAGGGTGTCCCCAGACCTGAAACCAACGCGGTTCAGCTCCGGAGACCCTCTGCACATCTACACTAACAATAAAAATGTATTTTAGATGTATTTATTTATATTCATTTATTTATTTAGATTTATTTATTAATTGTGCTGCTGCTGCAAGTCCTAATCTCACACCAAGGGCCAAACACCCCCCTCACCCCCGCCTCCCCCAATAAAAAAAATTCACGCACAGCAGCCCCACAATTAATAAATAAATAAATCTAAATAAATAAATAAATACATGAAGAGAAATAAATATATACTGTATATATATACTGTATATATATATACAGTATATATATAATAACAATCCCTATACATATACAGTATATACTGTGTATATATATACTGTATACATACATACAGCTAAACCCCGTAATAACGCGGTCCTCGGGGTCCACCCCGAGACCACCGCGTTACTAACGGGGTCGCGCTAATTAAAAAAAAAAAAAATGGCCGCCGCATCAGTGCATATTTACCCCGCGGTCCCGGCTTCCCCCTGTCACCGCGTGACAGGAGATGGGAGGGGGGATTCCCCTCCGGCTTCAGCTTCCCATGTCACCGCGGGACAGGAGATGGGAGGGGGGATGCCCCTCCGGCTTCGGCTTCAGCTTCCCCTGTCACCGCGTGACAGGAGATGGGAGGGGGGATGCCCCTCCGGTTCCGGCTTCCCCTGTCAGCGCGGGACAGGAGGGGGGATTCCCCTCCGGCTTCAGCTTCCCCTGTCACCGCGTGACAGGAGATGGGAGGTGGGATTCCCCTCCGGTCCGGCTCCCCCCCGCCACAGCACAGGGCCCCCTAGCGCAGGGTCGTCCTGCCCCCCCCCCCCATGCCCCCCCGCGCTGCACCGGGCCATCCCACCAGCCCCCGCAGCATCGGGGGCCCCCCGCAGCCATCATCCCCCTCCACCGCAGCACCACCCCCACCGGCACGCCCCCCCCCCCCCCACCTGCAGCCACATGCCTCACCAATCATCCCCAAGGTAAGGCTGATTTATGTATATGTGTAGTGTGTGTGTGTGTGTAGTGTGTGTGTAGTGTGTGTCAGTGTGAGCAGTGTGTGTGCAGTGTGTCAGTGTGTGCAGAGTGAGCAATGAGCAGTGTGTCAGTGTGTGCAGTGTGAGCAATGAGCAGTGTATGTGCAGTGTGCAGTGTGTGTCAGTGTGAGCAGTGTGTGTGCAATGTGAGCAATGAGCAGTGTGTGTGCAGTGTGCAGTGTGTGTGCAGTGTGTTAGTGTGTGCAGTGTGAGCAATGAGCAGTGTGTGTGCAGTGTGCAGGGTGTGTGCAGTGTGTGTGCAGTGTGTGTGCAGTGTGTCTGTGTGTGCAGTGTGCAGTGTGTGTGCAGTGTGCAGTGTGCAGTGTGTGTGCAGTGTGAGCAATGAGCAGTGTGTGTGCAGTGAGGGTGTGCAGTGTGTGCAGTGGCAAAAAAAATTTAAAAAATTAAAAAAAATTTTTTTTTTTTTTTTTAAACGTGAGCCACGGGAAAACCGCGTTATAACCGAATCGCGGTATAGCGAGGCGCATTATAACGGGGTTTAGCTGTATATATATATAAAAAAGTAACACTGTGTGCTCATTTGCATGTCATTTCCCAGAATCCCTTGCTGCAGTGGAAGTGCTGTATGCTGGGTGATAATGGGGAAAGGTGGGGTTGCAGACCTGCCTAAGACATGCAGATGAGCATACAGCTATATTTGCATATATATATATATAGAT
Source organism: Ascaphus truei (assembly GCF_040206685.1). Taxonomy (NCBI): domain Eukaryota; kingdom Metazoa; phylum Chordata; class Amphibia; order Anura; family Ascaphidae; genus Ascaphus; species Ascaphus truei. Next base: position 461,407,460 of record NC_134483.1, on the reverse strand, counting down.
ATATACAGTATATATATATATATATATATATATATATATATATATATATACAGTATAAATATACACAGTATATACACACACGATGAACCAATATACAAATACATGTAGAATGGTTATCAAAATCATACTGTCCTACAAATAACGCTGCTCTATACAGACAATAATAATAATTCATTTAATAATGCTAACTGATCTTACAATATAAAACATAACATTCCAATCCACACAGTACATTGCATTTACATTGTATAAATGATGCATAAAATCTATGCACCATATACAGTATATTCTGCAAATGAATGTTAACAATATAATTGCAAGCTAATGTACCAGTAAATACAAACACTTCCAAACAAGTCAACTATTTTAACCAATCAAGTAAACAAAAATCAATATATACTGTAAGTACCAACCAGAAAACACAATTTAAAACCAAAGCTAACCCTTACAATACCAAGGATTACATCTATCTAATTGTAAAAAACCTTATACATTATACACAGCATTGCGATAAATAACATACATGATGAACAATACAGTACATCCCCTGTATCTCCCTGCCTTCAGTGTAATCTGTTTAAAGCCCCCTCCCCCCTAATGTTTCTGTTAAACAGATTACACTGAAGGCAGAGAGATGTAAAGCCCCTCCCCCCTAATGTTTCTGTTTAACAGAAACATTAGGGGGGAGGGGGCTTTACATCTCTCTGCCTTCAGTGTAATCTGTTTAACAGAAACATTAGGGGGGAGGGGCTTTACATCTCTCTGCCTTCAGTGTAATCTGTTTAACAGAAACATTAGGGGGGAGGGGGCTTTAAACAGATTACACTGAAGGCAGGGAGATACAGGGGATGTACTGCACCGACACACTTTATTCGAGCAAATACCCAGTATGTACCTGGCAGATACCTGGAATGCGCCACTCCTCACCTCTGACAAGCCCCGTTGCGTTTGCCTTCCCAGCCTGGGTTCATGCCTGGCTGACGGGCGGCTGATCTGTTAAATGATAATGATTAGGATTTAATAGGCTGCAATGCTTCGCGTGTCTACCAGATGGCATAAATTCATGAATTTTAATGCAGTATATATATATATATACTGTGCAGTATTGCAGCCAGCGGGAATAAAATGCTTCAATCCCTTCCTGGAAAATACCTCAATGCACTCGGGCAGAAAACAGTCACAAACCTCAATACACCCGGGTATACCCGAATTCGTGGGACTAGCCGAGCTCAAATAAAGTGTGTCGCCAGTGTACTGTATTGTTTACATTATTATATTATTATACAGTATTACATTATTATACAGTATTGTTTATGTATTGTATACTACACTGAAGGCAGAGAGATGTAAAGCCACCTCCCCCCTAATGTTTCTGTTAAACAGATTACACTGAAGGCAGAGAGATTTAACAGAAACATACATTAGGGGGAGGGGTCTTTAAACAGATTACACTGAAGGCAGAGAGATGTTTCTGTTACAGTAAATCTCCCTCCCTGCATTGCTGTCAGTGCAGTGTATGTAAATGTGGGGAGGGGGGGGGGGGACCCAATGTGCATACTGTGAGGTCTAACCACCCTCACCCCCTACCCACATACCGTTACCCCCCCCCATCCTGGCCATGGCCCCTCCACTTCTGCAAAACAGAGACAAAAATTAAAACATCCAAAGTAATGTCCCCTAACCCCTTAATCACCATAGCGGTTATTAACCGCTACAGTCATGAAGGGGTTAACCCACCCTCACCCACCACTCGGGATGCCTACATACCCTCCCACACTAAACCCCCCCCCCCGTGAGGCCTAACCACCCAGTCAGTACCCACAAGGGAGGCCTACCCACATACAGTTGGGGAAACACCCCACCCCCAGTACCCACAATAAAAACAGTACAATGACCCACAATAAACAGCATTATATTTATTAAATACATTACCCACCCCCTGTGCCCTCCCCCATAAATACAAGATTTATCCTTTTACATACAGGGTTCATAACGCAGCCCCACGCTAGTCCCCGGTGGGCTGGCAGGGCACCTGGACAGACCTACAGTTTACCAGCAGCCCTTTTTACACAGGTTCTGGAGGCCTGCTGGTGGATCCTGCCAGCACCATGGCACCCAGGTGGTCTCCTTAGGACACCGTGGGCCACAATTGGGTCCCCACGGTAGGCCCAAGGATGTCTGGGAGCCCCGGGTCAAACCCACAGGTGTCTGCGGGGCCTCGGGTGGTTCCCTCGGGGTTCTGGGGAACTCACGGGTGCTCACTACGGGTCCGCGGTGCCCCCACAGAAGTGGGACCACACATCATCATCCCCGCACCTACGGGTCGGCGGTGCCCCCACAGAAGTGGGACGACACATTGTCATCCCCGCAGACTACGGGTCCGCAGTGCCCCCACAGAAGTGGGACCACACATCATCATCCCCGCATGTGTCACCCGTGGAACCACCAGCCTGATACCCTTGGGATACCCGAGAATACCCGGAGGTGGTCTCCATAGGCCCCACGCAGAACCACGGAATCAAACCCTGAATGTAAAAAAAATAAACCTGGCCTATACATTCAATACATACACCCTCCCCCCCAACACCTACAGTACAATAATGTGCAAAATAACTATTATCCAGATATGGATAATAGATTAATTGCCCATTCTTAAAAACATTAACTAGCAGATACAAATAAATAAAGTACTACTGACCTCATCAATACGAAGTGTCCGTTGCCAGCAAAATCCTTGTCTTATCCACAACATACATAGCAAATACAAAGCCAATACATTGCAATTACATTCAGATATCAATTAACCCCTTAAACACCTTATCAGATAATAACCGCAAAGTTAATTAAGGGGTTAAGCCACACAGGACCGATACCCACCCTTCACCCATGAATTTGTACTGTGGCTTCATCATGCAACTATATATATATACTGTATATATATACAGAGAGACAGAGAGAAAGAGAGAGAGAGAGAGAGATATACAGTATATATATATATATATACACACGTTATATACACACCCATGATAAACCAATATACAGTACAAATAAATGTAGAAGGGTTATCAAAAGCATACTGCCCTACAACCAAACACTTCTCCATACAGACACTACATTAAAATCAATTTCCTTTAAAAATCCTAACTGATCTCACAATCTGCTGTATATCATCACAAACCAATCAAAAACCTCACATTCCAATATATATGATGCATAAAATCTATGCACCATATACATTCTGCAAATGAATCAACCAAGTAAACAAAAATCAAAAGCCAATACATTGCAATTACATTCAGATATCAATTAACCCCTTAAACACCTTATCAGATAATAACCGCAAAGGTGATTAAGGGATTAAGCCACACAGGCCCGATACCCACCCTCACCCATGAATTTGTACAGTGGCTTCATCATGCAACTATATATACAGTATATGTATATATATACACAGAGAAATATATATATATATATATATATATATATATTTCTCTGTGTATATATACAGTATATATATATATATATATATATATATATATATATATATATATATATATATATATATATATATATATACTGTATATATAGTTGCATGATGAAGCCACTGTACAAATTCATGGGTGAGGGTGGGTATCGGGCCTGTGTGGCTTAACCCCTTAATCACCTTTGCGGTTATTATCTGATAAGGTGTTTAAGGGGTTAATTGATATCTGAATGTAATTGCAATGTATTGGCTTTTGATTTTTGTTTACTTGGTTGATTGGTTGATTTATTTGCAGAATTTTGCATAGATTTTATGCATCATATATATTGGAATGTGAGGTTTTTCATTGGTTTGTGATGATATACAGTAGATTGTGAGATCAGTTAGGATTTTTAAAGGAAATTGATTTTAATGTAGTGTCTGTATGGAGAAGTGTTTGGTTGTAGGGCAGTATGCTTTTGATAACCCTTCTACATTTATTTGTACTGTATATTGGTTTATCATGGGTGTGTATATAACGTGTGTATATATATATATATATATATATATATACTGTATATATCTCTCTCTCTCTCGTTCTCCCTGTCTCTCTGTATATATATACAGTATATATATATATATAGTTGCATGATGAAGCCACTGTACAAATTCATGGGTGAAGGGTGGGTATCGGTCCTGTGTGGCTTAACCCCTTAATTACCTTTGCGGTTATTATCTGATAAGGTGTTTAAGGGGTTAATTGATATCTGAATGTAATTGCAATGTATTGGCTTTGTATTTGCTATGTATGTTGTGGACAAGACAAGGATTTTGCTGGCAAAGGACACTTCGTATTGATGAGGTCAGTAGTACTTTATTTATTTGTATATGCTAGTTAATGTTTTTAATAATGGGCAATTAATCTATTATCCATATCTGGATAATAGTTATTTTGCACATTATTGTACTGTAGGTATTGGGGGGGAGGGTGTATGTATTGAATGTATAGGCCAGGTTTATTTTTTTTACATTCAGGGTTTGATTCCGTGGTTCTGCGTGGGGCCTATGGAGACCACCTCCGGGTATTCTCGGGTATCCCAAGGGTATCAGGCTGGTGGTTCCACGGGTGACACATGCGGGGATGATGATGTGTGGTCCCACTTCTGTGGGGGCACCGCGGACCCGTAGTCTGTGGGGATGACGATGTGTGGTCCCACTTCTGTGGGGGCACCGTGGACCCGTAGTGAGCACCCGTGATTTCCCCAGACCCCCGAGGGAACCACCCGAGGCCCCGCAGACACCTGTGGGTTTGAAACGGGGCTCCCAGACATCCTTGGGCCTACCGTGGGGACCCAATTGTGGCCCACGGTGTCCTAAGGAGACCACCTGGGTGCCATGGTGCTGGCAGGATCCACCAGCAGGCCTCCAGAACCTGTGTAAAAAGGGCTGCTGGTAAACTGTAGGTCTGTCCAGGTGCCCTGCCAGCCCACCGGGGACTAGCGTGGGGCTGCGTTATGAACCCTGTATGTAAAAGGATAAATCTTGTATTTATGGGTGGGGGCACAGGGGTGGGTAATGTATTTAATAAATATAATGCTGTTTATTGGGGGTCATTGTACTGTTTTTATTGTGGGTACTGGGGGTGGGGTGTTTCCTCAACGGTATGTGGGTAGGCCTCCCTTGTGGGTACTGACTGGGTGGTTAGGCCTCACGGGGGGGGGGGGTTAGTGTGGGAGGGTATGTAGGCATCCCGAGTGGTGGGTGAGGGTGGGTTAACCCCTTCATGACTGTAGCAGTTAATAACCGCTATGGTGATTAAGGGGTTAGGGGACATTACGTTGGATGTTTTAATTTTTGTCTCTGTTTTGCAGAAGCGGAGGGGCCATGGCCAGGATGGGGGGGGTGTAACGGTATGTGGGTAGGGTATCTATATATATACACACAGTATATACACACACGAGGAACCAATATACAAATACATGTAGAATGGTTATCAAAATCATACTGTCCTAAAATTAACGCTTCTGTATACAGACAATAATAATAATCCATTTAATAATCCTAACTGATCTTACAATATAAAACATAACATTCCAATCCACATAGTACATTGCATTTACATTGTATAAATGATGCATAACATCTATGCACCATATACAGTACAGTACATTCTGCAAATGAATGTTAACAATATAATTGCCAGCTAATGTACCAGTAAATACAAACACATCCAAACAAGTCAACTATTTTAACCAATCAAGTAAACAAAAATCAATATATACTGTAAGTACCAACCAGAAAACACAATTTAAAACCAAAGCTAACCCTTACAATACCAAGGATTACATCTATCTAATTGTAAAAAACCTTATACATTATACACAGCATTGCAATAAATAACATACATGATGAACAATCAATACAGTATATATATACACAGTATATATATATACACAGTATATACTGTATATGTATAGGGATTGCTATTATATATATACTGTATATATATACAGTATATATATACAGTATATATTAATTTATCTTCATGTATTTATTTATTTATTTAGATTTATTTATTAATTGTGGTGTTGCTGTGCGTGAATTTTTTTTATTGGGGGTAGCGGGGGTGAGGTGGGTGTTTGGCCCTTGGTGTGAGTTTAGGACTTGCAGCAGCAGCACAATTAATAAATAAATCTAAATAAATAAATAAATGAATATAAATAAATACATTTAAAATACATTTTTATTGATAGTGTAGATGTGCAGAGGGTCTCCGGAGCTGAACCGCGTTGGTTTCAGGTCTGGGGACCCCCTGCTCCCCGAGATACAGGCCCCTTTAGGGGGTGCCGGTATCCCTCTGCTCTGCTTGGTTTACAGGCCGCGATCACGTGATCGGGCCCTTTAAACCAAGCAGAGGGATACCGGCACCTCATAAAGGGGGCTGTATCTCGGGGAGCAGGGGGTCCCCAGACCTGAAACCAACGCGGTTCAGCTCCGGAGACCCCCTGCACATCTACAATATCAATAAAAAAAATTTCTAATGTATTTATTGTCATTTATTTATTTATTTATTTAGATTTATTTATTTATTTTTTGGCGGCTGTTGTGTGTGAGTTTTTTGTTGTTGTGGGTAGCGGGGGTGTGTGAAGTGGGTATTAGCCCCAACGGTGCTTGTTTAGGGCTTGCGGGGGGTAGCGGGAGGGCTTAACCCCTTCATGACCGTAGCGGTATTAACTGCTACGGTCGTGAAGGGGTTAAGTGCACCCGCAACCCCCCCCGCAAGTCCTAAACTCACACCAAGGGCCAAATACCCCCCTCACCCATCCCCACTACCCACAATAAAGCGGGCACGTTGGGTTAACCCCTTCATTGCCTTAGCTGCTATCCGCTATGGTAATGAAGCAGCATTTCTGTATTTTTAATAATATTGAGCAGGAGCAGGGGGGGTCCCTGAGCATTAATTTCTGGCTCAGGGAACCCCCTGCTCACTGTACAATATTATTAAAATACAGAAATGCTGCTTCTTTACCATAGCGCATAGCCGCTAAGGTAAAGAACGAGTGTTTATTTATATATGTGTTTTATTCATACTGTACATGTGCAGAGGGTCTCCGGAGCAGAACCGCACTGGTTTCAGGTCTGGGGACCAACTGCTCCCCAAGATACAGGCCCCTTTAGGGAGTGACGGTATCCCTCTGCTCTGCTTGTTCTACAGGCCGCGATCACGTGATCGGGCCCTTTAAACCAAGCAGAGGGATACCGGCAACTCATAAAGGGGGCTGTATCTCGGGGAGCATGGGGTCCCCAGACCTGAAACCAACACGGTTCAGCTCCGGAGACCCCCTGCACATCTACACTATCAATAAAAAAGGAATTTCAAATGTATTTATTGTCATTTGTTTATTTAGATTTATTTATTTATTTTTTTGGCGGCTGCTGTGTGTGAGTTTTTTTTTATTGTGGGTAGCGGGGGTGGGTGAAGGGGGTATTAGCCCCAACGGTGCTTGTTTACGGCTTGCGGGGGGGTAGCTGGAGGGCTTAACCCCTTCATGACCGTAGCGGTATTAACTGCTACGGTCGTGAAGGGGTTAAGTGCACCCGCAACCCCCCCGCAAGTCCTAAACTCACACCAAGGGCCAAATACCCCCCTCACCCATCCCCACTACCCACAATAAAGCGGGCACGGTGGGTTAACCCCTTCATTGCCATAGCGGCTATCCACTATGGTAATGAAGCAGCATTTCTGTATTTTAATTTATTGAGCAGGAGCAGGGGGGGTCCCTGAGCATTAATTTCTGGCTCAGGGAACCCCCTGCTCACTGTACAATATTATTAAAATACAGAAATGCTGCTTCTTTACCATAGCGCATAGCCGCTAAGGTAAAGAACGAGTGTTTATTTACTGTATATATGTGTTTTATTTATACTGTACATGTGCAGAGGGTCTCCGGAGCAGAATCGCACTGGTTTCAGGTCTGGGGACCCCCTGCTCCCCGAGATACAGGCCCCTTTAGGGGGTGCCGGTATCCCTCTGCTCTGCTTGGTTTACAGGCCGCGATCACGTGATCGGGACCTTTAAACCAAGCAGAGGGATACCGGCACCTCATAAAGGGGGCTGTATCTCGGGGAGCAGGGGGTCCCCAGACCTGAAACCAACGCGGTTCAGCTCCGGAGATCCCCTGCACATCTACACTATCAATAAAAATGTATTTAAAATAATTTTTAATGTGCCGATGTTTGCGCAGAGAGAGAGCAGTGGATCTCTCTCTGCTGCAAACACATCTCGCCCCGCCACCCATACAGTAGTATCATTTATGTATGTGCATATACAGTACTGTATGTGTACAGTACTGTATGTCAGGGTTATACTGTAGTTGTTATACAGTATATATATATATATATATATAAAAGACAGAAATACAATGAGCGCAACCACACTGAAATTAGTAAATAGAATAATTACCACATGTAATGGAGGGTATATACCCTTACAGTCTAACTTTCCCTGACTCATTCTGCAGCCAAAAGGTCTACCGCTCCACGGGCTGGTAACGAAAATTTCCAAAGAGAATGACCTAGGCGCAAATGGAGACAAGAAAAAACAAACATAGGGTAGTATGTTCTAACAAATAAACCGCCAGAAGGTATAATATGCACTCACAGCGTATAGGATAATATCAAGCCTTGTATCCACTCTGGGATCTGGAACAATTAAATGATGAGTCTGGAACAGCTGGTCATCCACAGCAATTGCAATCTCGAGCAAAGGTACCCATGCAGGAAGAGAGATAGAACACAAATAGCGTAACACAGTTTATTAAAATTATTAATAAAAATGACTATAAGTAAAAGACTCACATTCTGTGAGATATCATAAAACTTTTGAGAATTCTGAGCATCTCACACTCATTGGAAAAGGGTAGTAACACTATGCAGATTTCTTCAACAGTCCTTAGTCTGTAGATATGTAACCAATAGGGAAATGAGGTTGTAAATAGCACACACACTTAGTGTCTCTACTGTTCCACACAGTCTCCTTGTGTGAGCTGTCTCTTTCCGTTCTTATCAACCTACATAGGTCTATCTCACTGCACCTAATGTGCGTATAGTACTCACGGTACTTAAAGGTAGGTGCTGTCCGGTTTCACATATAGAGAGTTCTTTCTGTTTTCCCACGAAGAGTTCTCAATCTTCCTCCGGTCACCCACGTCTCCTGGGGACGCTCCGTGCCACGTGACGACGTGGTGACGTCACTCCCTCTCGCGAGAGTTCGTCCGGTGGGCTGTGGGAGCGGGGCCTCAATCCTCTGCGCTGCTAGTCTTCCTGCAGGCAAATAGTGGGACAAACGGCCACCGGCACCTCTTGGCTGCTGTCTGCTGCTACTCCTGCTGAATACACTGTGTTCACTGTCTGTAAACCACGCCCTACGCGTTTCTCCGTTAGGCTTCGTCAGGGGCTGATTCTGCTCTCTGTCCCTCATCTAGGGTTATATACCCTCCTCCATTATGCAATTGGTTAATTAAAAAAATCAATTAATTAAAGAGTTTTTTCCATAATACATTGGCTCTATGGTTTTGATATATATAATGCATAGCTAAACAATTGATTACTTTTAGGTACCATTTATACTACTACCATACTGTGTAGCCTTTGATGATTAAATGGTGAATAACCAAGTATAAGCAAGAGCAAATTTAAATATGTAGTCACCCTCTAATATAATACATAATTGGTATATTGATCAGCCTAAACAAAATAGACAAATAATACATATTGCATTGTATAATTATGCTTAATATACAGACACATTATATAGGTTCTAAACATTTATACCTCTATCTAATAGTTGCTTAGACACCATTCCATAAAGGATTTGATGACTAATCAATAGTGTGTATAGACTTGTTGTAAAGTGGGGGAATATACTATTTCTAACCTTCATGTTGCAGAATTGTATCACGGCTACATGTTACATAGCCGGTTAATGGTTTGGGGGTAGATTATATACTAATCTTATAGCTCCACGTCTATAATGGGTTAATAGTGGCATATACCCCATAATCTAAAGATTAGTATATAATCTACCCCCAAACCATTAACCGGCTATGTAACACGTAGCCGTGATACAATTCTGCAACATGAAGGTTACAAATAGTATATTCCCCCACTTTACAACAAGTCTATACACACTATTGATTAGTCATCAAATCCTTTATGGAATGGTGTCTAAGCAACTATTAGATAGAGGTATAAATGTTTAGAACCTATATAATGTGTCTGTATATTAAGCATAATTATACAATGCAATATGTATTATTTGTCTATTTTGTTTAGGCTGATCAATATACCAATTATGTATTATATTAGAGGGTGACTACATATTTAAATTTGCTCTTGCTTATACTTGGTTATTCACCATTTAATCATCAAAGGCTACACAGTATGGTAGTAGTATAAATGGTACCTAAAAGTAATCAATTGTTTAGCTATGCATTATATATATCAAAACCATAGAGCCAATGTATTATGGAAAAAACTCTTTAATTAATTGATTTTTTTAATTAACCAATTGCATAATGGAGGAGGGTATATAACCCTAGATGAGGGACAGAGAGCAGAATCAGCCCCTGACGAAGCCTAACGGAGAAACGCGTAGGGCGTGGTTTACAGACAGTGAACACAGTGTATTCAGCAGGAGTAGCAGCAGACAGCAGCCAAGAGGTGCCGGTGGCCGTTTGTCCCACTATTTGCCTGCAGGAAGACTAGCAGCGCAGAGGATTGAGGCCCCGCTCCCACAGCCCACCGGACGAACTCTCGCGAGAGGGAGTGACGTCACCACGTCGTCACGTGGCACGGAGCGTCCCCAGGAGACGTGGGTGACCGGAGGAAGATTGAGAACTCTTCGTGGGAAAACAGAAAGAACTCTCTATATGTGAAACCGGACAGCACCTACCTTTAAGTACCGTGAGTACTATACGCACATTAGGTGCAGTGAGATAGACCTATGTAGGTTGATAAGAACGGAAAGAGACAGCTCACACAAGGAGACTGTGTGGAACAGTAGAGACACTAAGTGTGTGTGCTATTTACAACCTGGACTCATTTCCCTATTGGTTACATATCTACAGACTAAGGACTGTTGAAGAAATCTGCATAGTGTTACTACCCTTTTCCAATGAGTGTGAGATGCTCAGAATTCTCAAAAGTTTTATGATATCTCACAGAATGTGAGTCTTTTACTTATAGTCATTTTTATTAATAATTTTAATAAACTGTGTTACGCTATTTGTGTTCTATCTCTCTTCCTGCATGGGTACCTTTGCTCGAGATTGCAATTGCTGTGGATGACCAGCTGTTCCAGACTCATCATTTAATTGTTCCAGATCCCAGAGTGGATACAAGGCTTGATATTATCCTATACGCTGTGAGTGCATATTATACCTTCTGGCGGTTTATTTGTTAGAACATACTACCCTATGTTTGTTTTTTCTTGTCACCATTTGCGCCTAGGTCATTCTCTTTGGATATATATATATATATATATATATATATATATATATATATATATATATATATATATATATATATATATATATATATACTGTGTATATACAGTACTGTATATATATACTGCATTACAATTCATGAATTTATGCCATCTGGTGGACACGCGAAGCATTGCAGCCTATTAAATCCTGATCATTATCATTTAACAGATCAGGCCCCCGTCAGCCAGGCATGAACCGTGGCTGGGAAGGCAAATGCAACGGGGCTTGTCAGAGGTGAGGAGCGGCGCATTCCAGGTATCTGCCAGGTACAAACTGGTCATTTGCTCGAATAAAGTGTGTCGCAGCAGTATTCCTCTTCCTAAGCCTAAAACTAAGAGTCAAACTGAGTTAAAATAACACATTTTATAACAGTTACATAATGTTAGCAGTAGATTTCATAAGTAATAGGCAAATGGTAGTAAAGTTCACGTATTGCTTTCTACCTGGTGATTCAAATACAAATTCTGAACTGATGTATACAATATGGAAAAGATTTTGTATGAAGAGAACAACAATAGATACGTATTAAAAAAAATGTAAAATCCTAAAACTGTCTAACTTCTTGAAAGCAGAGTGTCTTTGATTTTAAAACATAGCAGCATTTGTAAGCTATGATTGCTTTAATATGGTATTTTATAATATTTTAAAGTGAGTTTGCTAATAGTGGCCAATTTGTCTGGAAAATGACAGCTTTTTTCCCCCAACGTATGAAGTTTTAAAATAAAGGATTCTTGGCATGAAGAAATGTGTTGATAGACACTATAGAAATGTGTAGGTTGTGAAAAATATTTTTCATATCCCATTTTAGTTATACTGTAATTACAAAGTAAAAAGAATGACAAAGTATGTACTTTGGTGGCATTTGTTATTAATAGTCTGTGTCAGCCATTGCAATCTCCTACAAACTGTGAACAGCAAGCGTGTTTTTTCTTTGCATAACTCTGCATATCACTTTGTGTCCTTAGTATGGAAATCTCAGTTTGACTCTGAGGTTATGCATTAAACATGATAGTGCAGATTGTGACACTATATCATTGTAAATTCCATTGAATTCCCATAGCAAGATAAGCACTATCACAATTTAATACCCTCTGTTTTATGCCTAAAACAAATCCAAGGTATATAGTAGAAAAACTTGACCATTTACAATGTCCAGTCCTGTTGAACTGGGTGTCTTCAGATGGATCTTGAAGGTTGATCCATCTGAAGACCGACAACACAAACACATCGCTCACAATAGACAAATACAAACAAGAATACCTGGTGCACAGGGGAGGGAGAAATAAGAACTACAAAAACACAAAGTGGTGACCACGGATGGTCACCAAAGCCCCTAATAATTGTACTCACAGCAGGCCAAAATAGCGGTAATTATATTGCCACAATGTAAGCTTGAATAAGTTGACCCTCCAAATAGAGTAGACCACTCAAAGGTCACACAATAACACAAGAAAATAAAAAGTTTTTATGTATCTAGGTAAAAAACGACGAAACACGTGATAGGTATTATACAGTGAGACTATTAAAATCCCCAAGCGCGAGTGTGAGGCAGGAATTTGAGAGTGTAAACACCATAAATGCAGTGTAATTAAATAGGTACAATTGCCATCTTGGCTGATCAGTTTGACCCCAAACAACCAACAGTAACCTAGAAGTTACAACGTGTATATGCTGTGTATAGGGAGACAGTGTATAAACACAGCATAGGTCCAATATGCGCTGGCTGTTAGTAAAATAACCATTCAACATGGTCTCCAATCTCATCTATTCCCGATATAAGTGTCTGGAGCTGATCTGCCTGCCTCTCCTCACTTATGCGTGTGACTGCCAGCAGAATGACGTCACTTGACCACTGTGGTCAGATTACCACTTATCATACCAGATACTTTAATGCATGGTTAAGTAAATGCTATGAAGAGGAAGGAGTTTTGATTTATTGGACCTACAGAAGCTGTTCCATCTGAGGTATATGGGCCTATATAATTGAGGGCCTGCATCCATTTTGAGATAAATAAGGACACTCAATGAGCATGTTCAGCAGTTGCAGAATAAAATGTGTTAACAAAAAGTATGAGGTGGCCTAATTTGTTCTGATTTACCTGATTGGCCAGCAAAAAGAAACCAGACAAAAAATTATCAAAATAAACAAATAGCAAGGCATTGTAAAAGAAAATAAAGTGCACTAAAAATGGAGATCCCCGACTGCTTGCCTCTGAGCCAGGATAAGTCAGCGGCAGATATAAGGAGACTACAACACCCACACCCCCACTGCCGGATTAAACAGCAGCAGCTCTGTGAGGAAATCACCCCCCCACAAAGTCTGTCCTTTCCTGGTCATGGATATCATGCTCAGGCTCTTATAAGGTTGCGGTAGTATGACGGCAGAACAGAGAGTTCTCTACCTAACTCCTCAGGCTTAATTATAAACAATTACCGGTCATACCCCATATCGTGCAAAGACCTGATGGCTAGCTGGCACCAGTGCGGAGGCAGATCTGCAAATAGGTATCTCTGCATGTGTATCTGGGAGTGGAGACACACAACTCCCTGTCTGCCCTCTCCCAGAAGGAGGCATGCAAGACTTGCAGAGACCCAATGCTTCCCCATCCAGAGAAAGTCCAGCAACATCCTCTGGATATTGATGACAAATTTAGGGATGGAACCCATGGCTGTCAGCCAGTGTCACAGTTCACTGGCCACCAGCGGCTTGATCACCAGAGGCCTTCCCCTGTGCAAAATATTTTTTTACAGATACACCCATGACCCCAGTTGAGCGATGACTAATTCTTCAAGCTCTTTCCAAAAAGGACCAGAGGAGCGCAGCTTGCAGCCATGTAAATAAAAAACATCACATAGTACAGCAATGTTTAAAATTGAAAACAGTGATAGTGTAAGGCTCACAAATAGCTACTCACATATAAGCAGACAAACTGAGCGGTCATCCAACTTATGGGGTGGATGTTCCCTGTGATTGATGCAGCAACTGCCAGCAGACAATCTCCAAGAAAAGAAAAAGACCATATAGCAAAGTACAAATGGAGGCTTACACTTAGGTAGAAGTAAAACAGCGTGATCGTCAACGGATAGCAGGTACACAGTAGATCGCGATCTCTATGTGTACTTTGTAGATCTCCGCTGCTCCTGCACACTTCTGCACCTCTGCCGGGGGTTCACGTCACTTCTGGTGCATCTGGAACCTCCAGCGCTCGATAATAGGGATGCGTTCTTGGTCTTCTCTTCTGAACGGTGGCTGACTGGACACTCTACGCGTTTTGCCGTTAGATACAAACGGCTTCATCAGGAGTGATGATTGGCTGCATCTCTGGAGTTTAAATACCCACTAGCCCTGCTCTAAATAAACATATGATTGGCTCTCTGCAGTGCTACCAATAATAAATGGCAGGGGCGGACTGAACTCTAATTATGACTATAATCCTCTTACTAATTAAAGGGATATTTGGCACATAAATACATAGGGTCACCTTGATAGTAATTCCTCTAAATATTAAAACAAAACTCTTATCGCAATGGTATTGACGCATAAAACTCATCAGTATACATATAGAATACATTCCCTAATTGTGGGCAATATTACAATATTCCCATACTGGGATATACATTAAATACATTTTATTAAACATATATATATATAGTTTCCTGTTAAAAGAAAATCCAATACGACCTATATTCTACCATTCTACGAATATTTGTATTTATTTATTATCCTGCACCCCTTACCCCACCTCAATGATCCCTATATCGCAGCTGATATTTACGTATGTGTATCTAACTGTCTTTTCATTTTTATGAGAGATAAATCACCGTGAAGGAGCCACTCATCCAACGAGGAACATTCAAGAGACAACAAGGAACGAAGACAGAAAGAATCTACATTCCA
This sequence comes from Ascaphus truei, assembly GCF_040206685.1. Lineage (NCBI taxonomy): Eukaryota > Metazoa > Chordata > Amphibia > Anura > Ascaphidae > Ascaphus > Ascaphus truei. Next base: position 461,392,051 of record NC_134483.1, on the reverse strand, counting down.
AAGGAAGATTTAGCAGTTAAAGAAACCTTGATGTGATAGAACTTACACAAGGCCGTGTAAGTTATTTATTTATTTTTACATCCACTTACACACTTCATTTTATGTGCGTCTCTCACCCCAGGAGTTAACTTCATAGACTGACGGTTCAATAGAGGTGTTTGCACCACATTGATAATCAGTGGAAGAAAATACACCTTCAACCTACCTTTCCTCATACTGTGCTCCCCATTTCTTCGTGTGTTCTATTCCCCTCCTTCTATCCAGCATATAGAAGAGGCTCAACCCATCTCACGAAAACTGGATGCTGGAACGCACCTACTCCCCACTGAGACTGCCAATCTTCCAAGTCTCTGAGAGCACACTTCCTCACAACGTATGCACTCTTCAGGTATTGGTCCCCTGACACACACAGCCACTTCTCAAGATTCAGGACATCCCTCCTAAGGGCCTCGATCCCAGCATTGTGCTGTCTGCTAGCACATTTGGCATACTCCTTACACATGAAGCACTGGCCCACTTACCACCCCTATTCTAACAAGGCAAAGTCCACCCTGAAACCTCTCCAGGCCATCCAAACCTCCCAGACCAACGTCATGAACTCCTCGTCCTCCAACAACAAATTGTTGAAATGCCAATAGGTGGCCAAAGCAATGCTGGTAGCAGCATCATCGGCCAAGAACACACAATTGTGATCCAACATTGGCAATACCTTAATAGTAGCCAAAAAGAGGGAATGAACCCAATATGCTGATGCTGCTGAAGTCACATATGGGGGCTACATGTACCCACAATCCACTTAACGAAACAAATCTTCATCGACATTCACACAACCATTTTTTGGACATGAGGACTAGGGCTACCGTAAGAAATCATTATTTTGCCCGAATTACAACAGAGGGCCTTCCATCACTATGTTTGAACAACTCGTAGAACGGGACTTACATTTATTGGCCCTAGTATATACATGTTCTAATGTTAATTATGGTAATCTGACCCATACAGTGATTCGACAGATAGATGGTATTAAAAAGAACCATGACATTGTTCTCAAATATGCTGACAAGGGGGGTGTGCTTGTAATTATGTCTTCTGAGTATTATAGACGAGAAGCACTGAGACAGTTGCAGGACGCCACCTCTTATCAGCATCTTATGGGTAATCCTACATCCAAATATCATTCTGAATTGTTAGAATTATTGGAATTTGGCAGAATTCTTAATGTCATCAGTTGTAGAGAATTTGAATTTCTCAACTGTCCACATCCCGTGATCCCTATTTTTCATCATCTCCCAAAGATCCATAAGTCACTGGTTGACCCTCCTGGTCAACCAATTGTTGCGAGCATTGGGTCTTTGGGAGATGGGTTGACGCGGTATGTGGACAGATTTTTACAACCCCTGGTGGCACAGTTGCCTTCATTTGTCAGAGACACAGCGGATTTGATTGTCAATTTGCAGGAGTTCACGTGGCATCACGAGTACAGGTGGGTCACACTAGATGTGGCCTCTCTGTACTCTATTATTGAGCACAAGCATGGTCTTATAGCTATTGAACACTTTTTGGATCATTCCACGCTATCTGTTTCACACTGCACGTTTCTATTACAATCTATTTCATTTTTACTCACGCACAATTATTTTATGTTTGATTCACATTTTTATTTACAATTATTATGCACTGCAATGGGCATGAGTTTTGCACCGTCATACGCTAATTTGTTTATGGGTTTTTGGGAGTCCCGGTTTATTTTTCACAGCGATAATTTGTTTCGTCACAATATCGTCTTTTATAGGAGATATATTGACGATCTTATTTTGATTTGGAAGGGTGATGATAATACACTTTTTTCATTTATAGACTACTTAAACACTAATGATTTAAATATTAAATTTACCTTTGAACACAATCTTAATCACATTCACTATTTAGATTTGCTCCTGTATATTGACAACAATATGCATATACAAACAGACATCTATCGGAAAACGAATTCCATGAATACATTACTTAGTGCACAAAGCTGTCATCCGCGATCTTTGATTCGGAATATTCCTGGTGCTCAATTTATGAGATTAAAAAGACTGTGCTCTGACAATGAGGTATTTCTGTCTCGATCTAGAGAAATGTTTAACAGGTTCCTAGCCAGGGGATACTCTGCCAAAGATATATCAGCAGCTTTTGATAAAGCAAATGTAATGGATAGAGATGCCCTTATATCTAAACAGGGAAAATCACGGTCCAGTAGAGGGAAAGCTAACCTTTTACATTCTAATGCCAAAGAAGGTCCTTACTTTATTACAACTTATAACCAACAATCACAACAGATTTGTAATATTATTCACAAACATTGGCATACCCTTTTACTGGACAATGATATCCGTTCAATTGTTCAAAGTGGACCTAGATTCACTTACCGTAAAGCCAAAACATTGGCATATCATCTGTCACCGAGTATGTTTGATAGTAGGTCTAACTTTGCCAAGGTTGAAGGTATTCCCAGAGGATTCTTCAAATGTGGTATACAGGCATACCCCGCTTTAAGTACACTCACTTTAAGTACACTCGCGAGTAAGTACATATCACCCAATAGGCAAACGGCAGCTCACGCATGCGCTTGTCATCACGTCCTGTACAGCAATACCGGCTCCCTACCTGTACCGAAGCTGTGCGCAAGCGGGGAGACTATAGAGCCTGTTACACATGCGTTATTTACATCAGTTATGCACGTATATGACGATTGCAGTACAGTACATGCATCGATAAGTGGGAAAAAGGTAGTGCTTCACTTTAAGTACATTTTCGCTTTACATGCTCCGGTCCCATTGCGTATGTTAATGCGGGGTATTCCTGTATGTACAATGTGCCAATATGCCCATCCAACTAAATGTATATTGCTTAATAATGATTCAAGGAAATATTACATTAAGAATTTTCTTAACTGCAATATTAGTTTTGTTATATATGTACTTTATTGCAAATGTGGATTAAAATATGTGGGCCGTACGATAAGACCACTTAAGGTGAGAATAGCAGAACACGTACATCTCATCAGGAAGGGTGATTTGCTTCATCCGGTGGCCAGACACTTCACCCAATGTCCCAATGGAGGCATTCTTAATTTCTCTTTCTCGGCCATTGAACACATACCTTGCCACCCAAGAGGGGGCAATAGGGAGAATATACTTAACAAACAGGAGATGTATTGGATATACACTCTTAATACTCTCCACCCACATGAAATTAACACGGATTGGGAGTTAAAACATTTCCTCTAAACCGGTGGTATTTGGGAGAGTAGGAGGAGTGTGTTCCAATACATCTTCTTTACATTTTTATGTGGTGTATGATATGTAATTGTCTGCAATGTGTTATCCTTTGAAATATATTTATATACGCATTATTAAGGCTAGTAATCAAATGAAATATTACTATATATTTCACAAAGTATATTTATCAGTTATTATAGTTATTATATTATACATATCTCTTTTCATTTTTTCCTCCATATATGGTTAATTGGATTATTCTATTATGCTTCACATCGTATGGTTTTCCCCCCTTTTTTTCCCCCTTTTCTATTTTTATTTAAAGATTTTTTTATTGTTTATTGTTTTTTGTTACATGTAATTTGTTTACAATTGGTTCACATTGACTCTCTGTATTAGATCTGTTTGGACGCTATTAGCTCATTAGACTGATTGATAACACCAGGTTTCTGTTTTGGAAGATCCAATCAGATCGGGTTACCACCTATTTAAGGGAGTCTATGTGATAAGGGTCCTTTACTCTTTGATAAAGTTCCACTTAGGAACGAAACGCGTCAGAGTATTCATCTGTGATGTGCAGCATATAATTTATTAAAGCTGATTTAATTTTATTCTGGCTGATCTCCAATTGCTGTGACCGCCATCCTTTCACGTACTAACAATACCTTAATAGCACTGGACTGGACTCCCAAAAGTTTGGGGCAGAGTTGATACAGCCTGTTGATCTGGGACCTGGCCATCCGTTAAACCCACACCCTAACATAGATGAACTCAGTGGATGCCCTTTGATGTTGCTCTCACCAGACATCTACAGGTAGTTGCGGGCAATAATCTCCTGCAGGGTTAAAGCAGAGAATAGGTGCGACTCAGTACAAATACGGTCCAAAGCCTTAAGGGTGCAGTTGAAATCACCCCCAAGTACCACACACTCATCCGTGTTGACTGTCTCCAGGTATTCAGTCTTGCACAGGCACTCAGTGTACAGAACAATGAGTATCCTTGTGGGATCATAACATGTGAAGTTTTTGGCCTCATGGGTCGCATACTGTACATTCCATGAGAGAGTGGAGAATGAGCTAGACATCCTAATCTGGTACCTTTCTATCCTCCTTCAAGCATGCAACCGTTATACCATTACTCAAAAACAGCAAGCTTGACCCGACCTGTCCTTCTAACTATAGACCTGTCTCACTCCTGCCTTTTTCATCCAAACTCTTTGAACGTCTTGTATTCTCTCGATTGCTACACTTTCTCAACACCTATTCTCTTCTAGACCCTCTACAATCTGGCTTCCGCACTGCTCACTCGACTCAAACAGCCCTCACTAAAATAACCGACAACCTTCATGCTGCCAAAGACAGAGATCATTACACTCTGCTCATATTACTCAACCTCTCTGCAGCATTTGACACCGTGGACCACCCTCTTCTCCTTCACATTCTCCATACTCTTGGTATTCGTAACAAAGCTCTATCCTGGATCTCCTTTTACCTCTCCCATCTTACTTTAGGTGTCTCTTTTGCTAACACCTCCTCCTCTATCGATCTCTCTGTGGGGGTACCCCAGGGCTCTGTCCTGGGACCCCTTTTCTTTTCTCTTTACACACTCTCTCTAGGTGACCTAATCACATCTTTTGGGTTTAAATATCACTTCTATGCTGACGACACACAAATGTACATTTCAACCCCTGACCTTACACCTGCTATACAGACCAAAGTTTCTGAATGTCTCTCTGGAATATCACCTGGATGGCCATCTGCCGACTGAAACTTAACATGCAAAAACAGAGCTCCTTATACTTCCTGCCAAACCTGGCCTTACTACCTCCTTCCACATTACTGTTGGAAATACGATCATTCACCCAGTAGCCCAAGCACGCTGCCTAGGGGTCACACTCGATTCCTCTCTCAGATTCTCCTCTCACATTCAAAACATTTCTAAACTTGTCGCTTTTTCCTCCGCAATATCACAAAGATACGCCCTTTCCTCTGTTACTCGACTGCTAAAACTCTGATTCAGGCCCTCATTCTCTCACGTCTCGATTAATGCAACCTCCTGTTGTCCAGCCTTCCTGCCTCTCACCTGTCTCCCCTACAATCTATCCTAAACGCTGCTGCCAGAATCACTCTACTCTTTCCTAAATCTGTCTCTGAGTCTCCCTCCTGAAATCCCTCTCCTGGCTTCCGATCAAATCCCACATCTCACACTCAATTCTCCTCCTCACTTTTAAAGCTTTACACTCTTCTGTCCCGCCTTACATCTCAGCCTTAATTTCTCGCTATGCACCATCCCGACTCTTGTGTTCTTCTCAAGGATGTCTTCTTTCTACCCCCTTTGTATCTAAAGTCCTCTCCCACCTTAAACCTTTCTCACTGACTGCCCCGCACCTCTGGAATGCCCTTCTCCTCAATACCCGACTAGCACCCTCTCTATCCACCTTTAAGACCCACCTTAAGACACATTTGCTTAAAGAAGCATATGAATAGCACTGTGGATAATCCTGGACACATGATACATAAAGCTTGACCCCCTGCAGACGCACTTACTAGAATTCCCTCCTACTGTCTCTATACGTTCTCCCTACCTACCAATTAGATTGTAAGCTCCTTGGAGCAGGGACTCCTCTTCCTTAATGTTACTTTTATGTCTGAAGCACTTATTCCCATGACCTGTTATTTATATAATATTTGTTATTTATATGATTACAACACGTATTACTACTGTGAAGCGCTATGTACATTTTTGGCGCTATATAAATAAAGACATAAATACAATACAATCCTTTGACCTTAGCTAGTTCCTGGACAGGGATAACTGGGGCTAAGGTGTCCAATGACTCTGCAGGGCCAGAAGACCCGTTCATTAAGACCCCACTCCTTGTGCTCCTCCTGGCTGAGGATATCAAAACTTCCACCCTTCCCTGCACCAGTTAATTTTCTCAGCTTTATGATGGACCCCCTGTTTGGTGTTACTAGGGAGGGGGACAATTATGCCCTCTACATACGATTCTGGGGTAGAATGTTCAGGTGTAGCTTGTGGCAGTTGGGTAGAGGTAGTGGACCCCTCTGTGACTTTAGGGGCCACAGAGGCAAGCAGTACCTTCACCACTTCCTCCACCATTGCCTGGAAAGATAGGATATTGCAGTGGTCCGCAGCACTTTTGGGAGGGTTTTCCTCAGTGAACACCCCATGGGGGGGTCCCAGTCCAGCAGGTTCCTCCAGCAGAGAGCCCAACTCATTTGCCCAATAGAGAGGGCCTTCCTCAGAGGACTCCTAGTTATAATTTTTGGCACTTGCCACAACAACCCTCCTCAAATCTGCTTCCCCCTCTCCATCCCCCAAACACCCCCTTAATCCCATTCCTAGATGGGTCAGGGGCCATCCCCCTCTTCTGGGACACAAGCTGGGTCATTGCCTAAAGGTGGCCCAGCCAGAGAGGGTCTTACCAAACTCCTGAGACCCAGAGGACAGCTGCCTGGTGCACTAGATACACCGAAACACAAGTCCCAAGGGACTATTTTCAAGTTGAGAGGGGTAGTGGAGGGCTACCCAACATCCATATCATGGGGATGGGCATCATGCTGTATAGCAGTGGTTCCCAAACCCAGTCCTCAAGGACCAGTAACAGTGCAGGTTTTAGGGATTACCCGGCTTGAGGACAGGTGGTTCAGTCACAATGATTGGGCCACCTGTGCTAATGAGAGGATTGCCTTAAAACCTGCACTGTTAGTGGTCCTTGAGGACTGGAGTTGGGAACCACTGCTGTATAGCATTTTGGCCCCACCCCTTACTCCTGGGGTACCTCCCTAATCCTTCCCACTACTTACAGATCCCCTGACCCTATTGCCTAACCCCATTGGGGATATAGATTGGGTCAATCCCAGGCTGGATGATCTTAACCAGTGGGCTGGACAAGACCAACCTGTGCCGAACAGATGCCTTGTTCTCCTTAGAAGTCTTTAGAGGATGAACATAATTCAAACTCCTCATCCTTTGCTAACCTCCAATGGTTTTAAACTTACTGGGTGATGATTCTCCAGGAGATGGTGCTACTCTCTCCCAGCAGGAGTTTCCTTCTGTTCCTCTGCACCCTGTAAGGTGCTTACAGTTGGGAGTGGGGTGTGTTTCTCCATGCCATAGTATACCCTGTATACAATGCCCTCGTTGCCCTCATAGGGGACCCCAAAGGACCCCTCTGCAGACTTTGTGCTTCTTAGCAGCAGCAGTGGCACTTGCCACCTAAAAAAGAGCAAATTCCTCAACACCTTTTCCCTGCAGCCAAATGGTATTTTTCTTATGGGAAACTTGATGTCTCCCAGGGCTTGCAGATGCAGGCACATGAGGAAGTTTGGGAGGATGGAGGGCACATTGTACAGGATGATCCTGGTGCTCAAGCCTTCCAGGGGTTCAATGGAGATGTAGGTCTCCCCTACAGCAATGCCCCTTTGCACCAGGATATGTGTGGAGGCCAGCGTATGCAGATTGAAGACTCCCATCTTGTACATTTTGTTTGCTTCCACCAATGCAGAGGGACCAACTACTTCAGCTGCAGTCCTTACATATGCCTCAATGCCCTGGCTATGTGATATAGGGCACCTCACATCATGCTTCCTGCTTATGCTAGGCTGGGCCCCAGCATTGCTGTTAATGGGGCCACTGCCTACAGCTGCCACCATGATGTAGCTGGGCTACATGAGTTAAGCTGCTGGAAAGAGCTGGGTATTGATGTGCCTGGTTTAGGGTTGTGGCCATGGTTTGTGCTGGTTGCTCTAGTGGTTCTGGGTGTCAAGGGCCTGGGTTCAGCCCCCCCATGCCTTCCCTCCTCCCCTTAGGCATGATAGTACTAGCGTTATCAGGTGAGGAGGCAGTTCTTAGGGAGAGAAGTACACAGAGGAGTTGTCCCTTTAAGAAATAATGTGCTACCTCTCTGCTGAAGGAAAAAGGCAGACCGATTTTAAAAGCCTTGCAGTAATTTTTCTTTCTCCCTATTTAAACCTTCTCCACCAGCAAGTAGCGGCACCCAGACCACTTTTTTTAAAAAAAATAGAGCTCAGAATAAACAAATCAACATAAAATAAGGTAAGAATAAAGAAAAATAACAACCAGTGGTTATGAAGGGGAAAGGGATTGAGGCTGCATTTACCAGTAAAGCTATGCTGGGTCTAGTAGGACAGCCTCTGGGGGGAAACAAAAAACTTTTGTAAAACCCCAGAATAAACCCCAAACTCCCTACAAAAAAACACACAATATTCCCCTGGTATTCCCACATCAAAATATATCAAATAAAATGAAATTTGAAAATAACTAAAAAAAAAAAATTTTTAGGCAATTGTTAGGAGGAGGGGATGACAAGTTCCAATTTAGCAATATCTCTAGTTGTATATATGTCCCCTAAAACGTACCTCAAAATAAAATAGGGATAAATGCCTGTGCTGCAAAAGGAACACACTTGAGGTACATTGTTAGATATTTAAATATACTTTGCATGGCAATTTGCATAAATCAGACCCACCAGGATCCTAATCCATAACCTTTGCTATAGAATTGACCTAAAAAAATCCCAGCTCGAAAAAAAAAAAGACAAAAACCATGCAAAATAATCCCTGCCCCATGGCACAAAAATATATATTTTTAAAGTAATCAGGAGAAATAAATCCATGCCCGATCACCTTCTTCCAATGTGATGCTTTCCTGGGTGAAGGTTGATGGATCCTCAAGTTAGGAAGGAAGCAATGCATGCTCCATTGATTGAAAAACAGTCTCCATTGAGCATTTCTTCTTGTTTTTTCTTTTTTATTGATTTCTTTAAAGATGTCTTCTTTCTTTTTTTTCTTTTCTTCTCATCTAGGATGTTGACTTCTTTTCTTCTTGCGGTCATGAAACTTCTCAGGTTATAAAAAAGGCAAGTGAAGTCACATTAGACCAGTCACTTGGTACATCCACCAATCAATGATCTCTCAAGAAAAAGTGAGGGAATCACACGGTACATAAAACGACCTGATTGGTTGATGTACCATGTGATTCCTTCCCTTAAAGGTGACCTCACAGCACCAAAAATGAGATTGGATGGGTCTTTTTTTTTTTTTTTTAAGTTGGGCATTGACCCTTTATTGGATGCAAGTCTTAGTGCCCCTGAGGATAAGTAGTACAGCCTTCATCCTGACAGGGCCAAGAAATAATTTTATTTATTTAGGGTGTTCATTGATTGCCAATGTGGCTATCTAGGTCCCCATTGAGGACCTAAGTAACCACAGTTGTAACAAATGGTTTTAATGGTTTTGTTTTTATTATTTTATTATTTATTGTAATGTCTATTTTATTGAATGCATTTTTTTATGCTTTTCAATGGCCAAATCCCTATTAGCAACATTTGGAAAATAGGACTATTGCCCATTACTATGGGGGTGGGAAAACTTTTGTTTGAAATACACGTAGGGATAGTTGATGGGGATAGTTGCCATGGGGTGTGTGATTAGGCCTCCCGGGGGGATAACCCATTCATTACATTAGCGGTTAGTAAGGCATCACATTGTAATGTTTTACTAGCCACTAAGGTAGCCTGGGGTAGGCAAGTTGTTTTTTTTTTAAAATATTTTTAATTTTACATTTTATTAATACTGCTAACCATTGATTACCAATGTGGCTATCTAGGACTCCAGTGAAAGGGCCTAGGTAGCCACAGTGACAATCAATGGTTTTATACTTGACATTATCTTTTAAGTATTTTTCATGTAGTGTTGTATTTTTTTTAAACATGTTTTTATTTTTGTGGGGGGGTGGGAGGTGAGGAGAATGTCCAAAAACACTATTAGCCACATTTGGCAAATAGGCTATTGTAGTTTAGTCTAGAGGCAGGGGAGATTGTTTTGGGGTGTGGGTAGGTGTGTAGTTGCCCCAGGAATGGTGGTTAGGCCTCCCAGGGGGGAGTGGCGGGAGGGGTTAACCCATTGGTTACCATAGTGGTTAGTAAAGCATTGCATTGCAATGCTTTGCTAGTAACTAAGGTGGCCAATGGAGTTAGGTAGTGTTTTTATTGTTTTAAAGTATGTACACCTTGGTAACCACAGGAATCAAATGGGTTAATGTTATTTTGATCAGAGGCTTCTGTAATAATAGTAATTACAGAAGTCTATGATATTATATTCATTTTATTACTGCATTGCGATACGGGAATAAATGCACTTATTAACTGTCGCGTTAAATTTCGCTTCACAATTTTGGGCCAAATATTGCACCCTTTAAATTATTACCGCAATGTTGATGAATCTCATTTTAAAGTTGCGGTACTAAAACCCATCATATTTTTTTTCCTGGGTGCGATATTAACTCCACTTTAACAGAGTTATATGTATCTGGGCCATAGTCTATAGGACAGGCAACAGAGTTTTATGGTAAATGGAATACATTTAGAGGAGTGAATGATGACCGGTGATGTACCTCATCTGAACTGCGACTGGTGCTCTTTAATATCTTTATCATTGACATTACAAATGGCCTGGAAGGGAAAGTAAGAAATTATGCAGATGACAAAAAGATCTGGAAGAGGGTTGATACCCCGAGGGGGAGGGAGAATAAACAAAATAATTTACAGTAGGTATTTTAGAGGAATGATCAAGTGTGGCAACAACTTTATACCAAAAAGTGCAAAATCATGCACTTGGATCAGAGAAAAACAAACCTAGTATCAGTATGATGTCAACTACTGTACTATAGTGTAAAGTAACTGGGTAGTAATTATTTCAGCTGATTTAAAAGTAGTCAGGCAATGTACACTAAAAAAAAGCAATGGGGCAATGGGGAAAGTGAGTACTGTGTTGGCTGAATAGGAAAAGATATTAGCAGTCAAAAGAGAAAGATAGTGATGCAATTTTATGGACCAATAGGTAATATCACTCTTATTTCAGAGAAAGACAGGTGCTAGGAAAAGAGGTCATGCTCTGAAGCTAGAGTGTGACAGGCTCAGGAAAAAATATGAGAAAGTACTTTACTTCTACACGGAAAGGGTGATGGATATGTGGAATAGTCTCCCAACATGGGTGATTGAAGCTAATACAGTAAGGGAATGAAAAAAAAGCTTGTGATAGACATAAGGCTATCCTAAATACCAAAGAAAGACAAGGATCAAGTAGGGTTTAAGCATTTTCAACAGATAATAGGGAAATGGTCAGACCAAGTGGTCTGGGACACGTGGTTCTTATCTGCTGTCAAGTTTGTGACCTTCATTAAAATCTCAGCCAGCTCTGATCCTTTCTGTGCCTCTTCTCAACAGTATATATGTGTTTAATCATATCATGTTCCTATCGCCATTTACCATTTGGTGGTGACATTTTAGTGCATGGATGATAATGAATTTAGGAGTGTTTAAATTTAAAAGTATTGTGCCACTTTTTGGGGAAAAGAAAACTGTACTAAATGAATAGGCTCACTAGGCTAATATAATCCAACAGGTAGACAGCACAAAGCTCATCTTTTATGGATGATGTTATCATTACTCTAAAGATGTAGCAGACATTATCGTTAACGTGATGCATTGCATATTGAAAACATTGGTTAAGGAGATAACTCACAAGTTATGTTGTGCATTATTTCATGCATTTATTTTGTGTTAACTGGTGTAACAACATCTGCTACCTTTGCTTTAGTTTTGAAAGAACTTAAAATGCTTTCACTTGTAATTTTTCAACTAAATAGTATTACTATATTATCATGGTGTAAAACAATATTGTACCATTGAAAAGATAACATAAGAAAAATAAAAACTAGAGGAGATACAGCTCTGCTATTAAATTAGATACTTGCTGCTATGGTTTTAAAAAAAAATCATTAAAAATAATGCAATTAGATTTAAAAAATCATGGAATTAAATTAAATAAAAAACAGCCCAAATCTATATCCACAGTAAGTTAAGACCCCTAGGAGTCAGACTTCCATGTATGAATCCAAAGAGTCTCTTTCTGTAAGAGTCTTTATAGCAGGGGTCTCAAATTCAGTCCTCAAGGGTCACCTGTGACTGTCAAGGGTAACCAGGTTTCATAATAAAGGTTTAAGAGCTCTAGTAGCCCTTGTATCCTGTGGGTCCCTGGCAGCTACCTAGCAATATAAGCCAGGGGCCAGGTATCTTACATGTAAAAGTTTAAAGTGTCCCTTCTTTCCCGCTTTTAATATTCCCTTTACTCCATCCATGAAACTTGCTGTGTGTACGTTTTAGGTGGGATATTTCTGTAAGAATGTAATTATTTTATTTGCAAGAGTTCAGGGTCCGGAGCTAACGGTAGTAACTTTATTCTACCCAGCGTGCAGGCACTATTTGCCGGTACACTAGTAGAATTACACCGGGGCTGCCCCGTGTCCCCCAGACTTCTGATTTTCGAGCCCCGATATCCCAGTCCTATTAACCATACACTCATGAGTCTCCCCAAGGTCCTCCATGTATTAAAATATGTTTTTGGTGTTTTCATACATTGATTATAAGGCTCTATGTAACTTGCCCGGGCTACCAGTTAAGGTGCTAGCAAGTCTACATAGGGTCCGTAGTTCAAAGGGGAGAGGATGGCCTGAGGTGTGAAAATGCTTGGGGAGTGATAAAAGGCGAATGGCCAGGTCCGGACTACAAAGGGACACCCTTTTGTCAGTGCCAGACCTGGTGGAGCCAGCCCCGCAGGTGGCAATGAGTTAGCCAGAGAGGATGCAGCCATATACATTAGTCTGATCCCCTGAGCTAAAATCATATTTCCTGCTCACCCAGCTTTTCGAATCTCTGTGGCACGGCTACTCCCTTGACGTCATCCAAGGGTCGAGTGCCTCTTTCTATTGCTGACCGGAAGGGATTCCCCTTCTCTGATTGGCTACTCCTTCACCCCTTTGTTCTGGAGATAGCCCCGCTGAGTGTATGTAAGGTGCTGACCAAGAGAGGGAGCCAGTCCTTCAAAACCAACCAATCAGTGAGTCGATGAAAGTACGGCGGGCTTTTCAAAGTTGCTCTGTTCGAAATAGCAGATCAACCAGCTTTGTTTGGAAGCCTGCAAAGATTGCCTCGCAGAGACTAAGTTCCGACTTTTGCGGTCAAGTTCACAAAATCGAATGGAGCGGTCGCGGCTAGGAATTGATGCAGAAAAGAAGACCAGGAGAACCGGGGGTATATCCCGTCAGGGTAAGCTCATCCAAGCGTGTGCCCTGCCTACAGATGCAGCAGTAGTTATTCGAACATATCACGCGTTGTATACCTCGGAATACCCATGTCATGGCGCGTAATTACTGCGTGTTGACTCGTGTTTTATCGAGTGCAGAAATTGGCTTTTTAGTGTTCTGGTTTTTAAACACCTGCAAATTGACATAGTACTGTACTGTACACATGTGAGGAATCAGGGATCGCGGCGTCCGCGCCCTGGTTCCTCTGCTCCTATATTCACCCCTGCTGCCGTGGCGCGCGTCCCTCGCCAGCGCCACTCACCTCCGGCGGTTCTGGGGGTTCCCCGTCGTCCTCGGCATCCCCGTCTCCCTCCAGTACCTCACGCGGCCGCCATGTTGCCCGGGCGCGCGCCTGAACAGCGCGCGCCGGGCGAAGTTAATTTATTCACTGCTCTGGCAGTTAAGACCCGCCCCCAACACAGGTATAAGATCTCCTGTCAAGACAAGAGTCCTCACCTGGCTGCCAATCAAGGGAACCTATCCAGGATGGCTCCACGCAGTCCTCCAGGTCTGCCTTCACTTCTGATTGGTCAGCCACACTTTATAATGCCAGTCCTTCCTATCATTCATTGCTCGACATAGTTTTCACTTGGATTACTACTCTGGCGTTTTCTCTCTTATTCTCTCAGGTTACGACTTGGCTTGGCGGACGTCTCTCTCTTGCTCTCGACCCCTGCTTGGACAAACGACCTTCCGGAATTCTCCAATCCCACACTTTGGCTAACGGCAACGACAACGGCATTTCTACACCGGTACCGGCAAGTATTGCTAGCTAAATAACACCTGGCCTCGCAACGCCAAATCACCACACTCCGGACACGCTCCCTTTGCTGCGTGTGCGTGCTTCTATACATTCCTCACCATAGTGAAAGGAACGGGTCTGGTCTGCGGGCAGCACCGGCGTAACAACACATTACAATTTATTCATTTCTGCAACAGAAACGCGAAGAATTGCACCCAAAGAAATCGGGATCCATGAAATTCAAACAAATCAACCGCGTGATTGGTCGCGTGGAGTACAGCAGCGCACACGAAAACGGCTCTGTGATATGTTCGAATAACGGCCGCTGCATCTGTATTTTTTTTCCCTTAGACCCCTGTGTGTATTTTGAACTGCTCCTTGTGTATTTTCATCTTGTTTTACGTTGGTTTGCCAAAATAAACGCAATTTGTTTTTACTATCTTGTTCTGCCTAATGAATTATCCTGGTAATCTATAAATGGTGTAAAAAGTAACTGGTCTCCGGTGACACCAACAACAGGTCGAAGACTGAGCCGCTGTTTGAGCCACCTATGCTGAAGCAGGGATATTGATACAACCTGGACTTTTGGTGGCTCTTGAGGACTGAGTTTGAGACCCCTGCTTTATAGCGTCTCCTCTTCTGGGATTCATTTTTATTTTTTTCATTCTAAAAGATGCACCACTCATTTACTTTGACAATTAATAAAATCCTTAATATGGAAACACCTCTCCCGTGGTGTTAGACCTGAAAGTCTTGAATTTTCCCCAAATTTACAGCAACTAAAAATATCACTTGTGAGCACATTCATGTCTCAGACAGGTCTGCAACCCTGCTTTTAATCAAACAGTGCTTCCAATGCTGTCAGGGATTTTGGGAAATGACATGCAAATGATCACACTGTGTCAACGTTTGCTTCAAATCTATTTTAACATGGACCCCTATAAGCTTCTGCTTGACGTATTACACAGCTTTGCAGCACAGCCTTGGTTAAAGAAGTGCATAGCAATTTACAGAATTTATAATGATAATAATTATATTAGTCCTTGGTATTGGATCTAGTTAACCACATGCGATTTAATGATATATTCCTAGGGATAATTGGTGCAAAAAAATTTTTTTTACATTTGTTTTGTGTATATTATCCTCGGATTCTCTATAAGGATATATTTTAGACAACATTAACACATGAACCCAAAAGGGAACAAACAACCCTGGCTCAAGCCTGTGTAAAATAAAGAGACAAGAGAGAGAAACATGCCAACAAGGTTAATAATCTAAAATAACAGCAAGATCACAACTCCTATGTGTTGCACGCTAAACACTTTCAATTTAATGTACTGTAATTAAGGACTTAAAAAATATAACTTTTAATAACACTCAGAATAAACATAAAACCCAGCACTAATATAAAAGAAATCCCAATTGGGTTAATGTCTTAATGTACCAGTAGCAAAATTATATTTATATATGGTAATGATGAAACAACATAATAAATTGTAAAAAAATGTGACTACACTTAAAAGTCTAGCCAGCTCAGTGAGCAGCTCAAAAAGGCAAATGGTTACTCTAATTGGTAACAAAATTGCTTAAAACAAATTACGTTTTCAGTAATAGTTATGATCCTCAATACAGTATTGAGAGTAAAAAGTTGTCATAGGTAACTCAAGAAGATCTGATCCAGAAAATAAAATAACTTCCTTGGTCTATCCTAAATAATGTCTATATTACTATTGCAAAGGAGAAGAACAAACCAAAAACGTAGTTAGTTACTGTATGTCTAGCCTAGTCAATATCTTAAATGAGCTCTATCTATGAATACAAGAAGACATAGAGGAAACAGATGCGAAGAGAAAGAAAAAAGCAATAGTCCACATTAATAATATAAATGCTAAGCTATAAAGTACAGGCCGATCCTAACTATATAAAAAAGAAGGGAAGTTCCCAGCACTCATTTATAGAGAATAAAGATAATGGGAATAAGCCAAATTAGTTTTAATTTGGTGAATAGAAAAAATACAAAAAATACATATCAATCAAATGAACCACAATGAGAATAAATGTTTAACCTGCAAAAAGTTATACTCTTGTGTACAGAGCCAATGTGGTCTGAAACGTAACAATGTTTGCTGAAATTGAGGGGAGGAACACCGCAGGCAGTTGATCCATGCGGAAGTCCCTAATTTTCTTACCTCAGCGGACGTCTAAGCTGGCCTTTTTGAACAATGACGTCAGCATTCCTAACCGACACGCGTTTCACGTGTAAGAACAAGCTTTGTCTTGGGTAACCATGGAAAAAACAGGAATGAGAGTTTATAAAGCGTCCATCAGTAGCCAATTTCTACATTATTAACAGTTGAGCTACTACGCTAGTATTCAATTGAGGACTGTTTTGTTACCTCATATACAATTCTAATAGAATAGAAGCATTTTAGCTCTGTGACACATTATAAGAAACTGCCTTCTAATACTGAAACTGGTTGTTAATAAAGTATCAAACCTTTCAGTCCCAGTGGCAATATCTACATTTACATTCAATAATTAAATATATTCATACTAGGTACAGTAAAATGATGTATTAAGACAGTTTATGGGGCCTATTCTGGTACCTCCGAATTGTGACATATCGCTTCTAAAGTACACTTTAGTAGCGAATTTGCATGTTTTGCTATTCTGTAAGTCCTTTTCACTATTCTGTAAGCCCTTTTCACATGTCCAAACCATGCAAGAAAGGCTTTTTACAGAGGCGGCACATTTTATTTGAGTGCGGCTAGCTCCGCAAGCCTGGGGATGCCCCGGCATGCTAGCCGCACTCCCTCGGCGTGCCGCGCATCATCGACGAGCGGTCACGCGTCATCGGGTGCCTGCGCCCCCTGCACGCGCGTCCAGGGCTCCCCGAGGGAGCCCTGGTGTCCCGCGATGTGGGGGACGGCGGCAGGGGGTTCCGGGGGACCCGGCGGATCCGGCAGCGGGAGGGAGAAAGCCCCGATCGGAGGGCGCTCCTCCGTGTCTTCGGCGTGCGCCCGGCACCCCTCCGGCGCGCGCCAGGTTACTGCTGCGGCTGAGAACGGGCAAATGCTCGAATAAACTCGGCCGCAGCAGTAGAAGCGTTTTCATTCTGACAGTGCAAAACTGGAAGGAAGGACCAAAATCGCATTTTTGGCAAACTCACATTAGTCAAGTAGGGCTAGTTTAGTGCAAAAGGCTAAATTGATTATAAACAATTAAAAAAAAAATCCCTCTATCTCAAATCTGGCGAGATAGGAATTGTGAGGAGAAGGAGGACTTCCTAACATATTAGTATCTCCAGTTGTTAGACCTAACAGGATCAGAACCCGCAATCACTGCTTTTAGGGCAGCAGCTCTAGCATTGAACTAAACCAGATGCTGAGCAACTCCACTGTCACATATGTCTTAGGTTTGCTCCTTTTTATGCACAAGGAACATTGAACTGGCAACCAAAAATTGGAAATGGTCAACTTTTAAAGCAACAATACCACTTTCCCGTTTTGTATTCTTTCTTTTTTTCTTATATTTATATGTAATACTGTATATGTGACAATGTATAATTCTACATTCTTACCTAAACTGGCAATCTAAACTGGACTAAACTGGCAATCGCATGTTGTTACTATTATAAAAGTGTTTAAATTCTGATTGCGTGCATAACATAATGGGCGGCTTTCAGTTTAAATAATCCTTCAATCAGTGTAACTCAGCAGCTACCATGTATCCTTATATTAATAAGGTAACATTATCTATTGTTACAGTTTACAGCTCAAACTGCTGTGAACATTGGCAATAAATTATCCCAAACAGGAAAGTGTTGCAAAGGTCTTCCACTGCTTGGGAGGAGGGCTAAACCTGCTGTAAAACTCAAAAGATGCTATTAAACTCATCAAATAAGTTTGTCCTCCGTGGGTCAATCTCATATGTCAATTTCGAGTTGATATTGTTATTTTTAAAGTTTTAACAAACTCAAAGAATAATTCTGGTTCTCACCACTAACGGGTGAGGATATCTCATCACCAGAGACTCTCACAGCCACCACCAGTCTAAGTTCTTTCAAAGCTAAAGCTGTCTCACATTTTAATCTGGCCTGTAACTGTTACATACGCCTATAACATATTATCTCTTACTGTGCCTGCAATGTCTTGTATATAATATATAACCTTGCTCACTTAATGTAACTATGTATTATAACCATGTACAGTACATCAAAACTCTGTGCCCAGGACATAATTGAAAACGATAGGTAAATTTCAATGTATTACTTTCTGGTAAAACATTTTATAAATAAATAATCATTGAACATACCTAATCAATAGCTCTATGTGCGAGGCATATTGTTCCACTGTCTCCTCAAAAACCCTACACTATTCCAATCACCCAAGGTAGAGATTTGGTAAAGTGAGGCGGAATGTAGGCCCTATAGCATTGCCTCTGATTGGATGGGAAATCTTCCTATTGAACCAGAAACAATTGTGAGTTAATACAAAATTGAGGAACTTGATGACACGTTCATTGTGGTTAATGAACGGTTGACCTGTTGAGCTAAAAAAAAGGATATACAGTCATATAGGGAGGTGCATGCACACTGCAAAATGGTGCTGGAGGGGGGTACTTATCTGCCGGTGCACTGTGTCCAGGGAGGTCCAGACGTCCCAGAGGAGATCAGCGTAGAGAATGGAAGCAGGCACACGGTCTTATGAAAATACAATTTAATGTGCCACCACAGGGTCCAAAGTTTCGGCAAAAAATTGCCTTTATCTCCTTGATGTGCTGTTATCCTACTTTCATGTTTAATAATACTTATTGTCCTGAAGGTGGGACAAGGATATTCTTTAAGAATTGTAAAAAATAAATTTAGGGTGGCCTCTTTTTTATTTTCAGCTCCATTGTATTGTGTTATAAAGGGGATAAAACATTCATCCCTTTGTGTTTTATATTACTTTATTTTTATTCTTTTTTATTAAAAGTACATTCTTTAAAGTCTTTTTTTTAAAGAGCTTTTTGTTGGGCTTTTCTAAGAAATCAGGTTCATCATTTTATTCCAATAATTTCTTTTTATACATTTCAGATTGCTCCATATATAGTGCCATATTATAACAGTTACTTCTAATAATGATTACACTCCTATTTAGAATATTTATATTTATATTTGGTTATAGTTATAGTTATATTTGGAACTATTTAGAATAGGAGTGTAATCATTATTAGTTATTACACTCTTGACTTAAAAGCCTTAGGATACATCATTAATATTGACCACACCACCAAAAAAGTCGCTTCCAAATATAACACACTATACTTTTTCATCAGTCAAACGGATTAAGATTGTGCATGTGTTTTGTAAATTATGGTTACATTACCTCCATCTATGATCAGGAATATATACAAACATTTATCAAACGATTCATCCGTTTGTGTAGGCATGTCTTATTTAGTTTTTTTTAATAGAAATATGCATTTTATAGTTTGCTATTTCTTTTTATTTCTACCCTATTTGTACTTGTTTTTAGTGTCTTTGACTAAATATGAGGTATGCATGGTACTTTCGTCGCTATTTTTAACATTAGAAATGTCCATTCAGCATTGTCAATAAAGTTGTCAAGTTTTGTATGTTTTTTTTTTGTACTCCCCCTGTCGCGCGCAGGGGTCATCACGCCGACGTCGTTCCAGAGAGTTTCAGGAAGTGACCGGCAATGGAGTTTGGCGCGCTTCTGGGGACTACAAAAACGGCAAGGTGAGTACCCTAAGTCACCTTGAAAAAGAGCTTGTGCTCGAAACGCGTTGGTGGGGGGGATCTGTACCCCATAATGCTGTTGTATTTTTTCTTGTAGAATCCATTAAATTACCTCTTCATGGAAACTAGCTCTCATTTGAATTCCTTAATTTTTTGTTGATCCTGTGTTGCTGGTGCCTGCTTTTTTCTATCTGCACATATCAGATAGATATTCAACTACCCTATACCTATTGACGAGCCTTTGTTTTTATACAAGTTTGTGAGCAAGACAAATACAGGTATAGGAAAATGTATTGTCTCTGGGACCGAAGTAAGCTGCATGACCATGACTGCAGCTGCCCAGGTGTCAGAGGATTTTCGCTATGGGAGTCGGATCCAGAATCAAGGACCTCATCACAGCATAACCATAGCAGACACTGTCTCCGGAGCTATAGCTTTATGCTTTCGCAACGGAAACACCAGAGACAGTACGTTTTGCTACATCAGTACTTTTTTTTTTACTAATATATCATTTTGATATATTATATTAGATGTCTATGTTACTCTTCTTTTTGTATATACACCTAATTACCTTACAAGGTCAAGAGCCGGAAGACCTCTGATCACACCAAATAATAAGGCAATAATTTCCAATATGATTAATGTATACGCACTCCATGTGTGAATGTTATACACTTTCAAGAATAAAGTACAGGCATACCCCGGTTTAAGGACACTCACTTCAAATTGCATTCGCGAGAAAGATCATTGCGCCTAATAGGCAAACGGCAGTTCACGCATGCGCCTGTCAGCACGTCCTGATTAGCAATACCGGCTCCCTAATTGTACCGAAGCTGTGTGCAAGTGGGGAGACTATAGAGCCTGTTACAAATGCGTCAGTTACATCAGTTATGCATGTACATGATGATTGCTGTACAGTACATGCATCGATGAGTGGGAAACAGTAGTGCTTCACTTTAAGTACATTTTCGCTTTACATACATGCTTTGGTCCCATTGCGTCCGTTAATGCGGGGTATACCTGTGACTACACTTTATATATTTTACTTTATATATTTTTGTATTGCTTTTGTATTGATTTTTTTCCCCCGTTCTTTGAACAACTCTGAAAAAGCACAGTATTTATTTTTTTATTGTCTTTGAATGAAGGGATTGGTCTTGATCTGCTGCTAATTTTTATTTGAAAGGTAAAGTGTAAGAGTTTAGATTATTGTGTCTAGTATCAGTTTTTGGATTTTAGAGTGATGCAAATTTATCTAAAGCACCCACATTGTTTTACACAACCAATATTATGTGGTAACAATGATTTAAAAGTATATTCTAATATACAGTTATTTTTTTGGTATGGTATACTGTACAAGCACATACAATGTGAATGTTTGTTGCATTCCAATGTGTTTTATTGCTACTATGTATACTCTTCATTTATATACAATATATTATTTAGTTAAAATATTGATACATTTGCAATCTCTTATCTAATCTTTATATATTTTTATACCATGTAAGATATTTATTAAAATAAGGGTATAAGGGACGTGGCCAAGACGCAGAGTGGAGCGGACGCAGGCTCGCTCAGCTCCGGTGGTAGGAGCAATTACATCGCCCACCCCGTCACACAAAACCCCCCAAAAAAGCCTCAAACCTGAGGCACAGCTCTGCACACAGGTCCCTGGCTCTGCAGGCGGTGCCAGGAGCTCCCGACGCCCGATATCGGCCAGGCAGGCACTGGCGATCTCTGCGAGGCCCCATGAGGCAGGGGAACCAAGATGGCCACCGGACTGGAGGATTAAGCTGTACCGCGGCACAGACCAGCATAGGCAGTGGCGAACATCCGGCGATCGGGGAGGAGGCAATCCAGCACGTTACCAGCGCGGTGGAACCAGAGGGGAGGCGAGCTGGACAGACAGAGAACCAGGCAGGCGCTGTCGGGGCAGCGGTGAGGTAGGGAGGGGGGCAGACACCAGTGGGTCAATGGAGCCCTGCCACAAAGCAACCCCCAGTGAAACCCTGATACTAGAACACGGCAGTGTCTAGCAAAGACAAGGCAGAGGCAGTGGGCGCCCCCCCCCCCCTGGTCAGATACATAGCTGCAGAGTGGACCCTCGCCCCCCCCTCACCTCCACTCCCCTCCCCACCTCCACCCAAGACCACAACTACCTAAAATGGCTGCCATAATTCTTTGAGAGACTAACAGTGAGAGACAGAGAAGCAACACTGCCACGCTTCCCAGCTCTTCTCCCCCCCACACAACCTGTGAACACATGAATAAAACTATGTAACAAGGATAACACTATGTGAAGGGGTGCAAATGTGGTCACGATAAAATTGAAAGCCTGAATCAAGGACCCCCTTTAGGGGTCTATGGATCAAAGCAATTAAATATATGTCAGCAAGGGGTTCCAGGGGCTAACAAGCTCTAGCTAATCGAACAAAACAGACCCGTGAAATGGCCCCGCCAAAAAAGCCACCAAAACCAGACGCCTCCCTGTTTTTCAAGCAAAAGAGAGGCACGACGAAACCCTAGAGAAAAGACAAGACCTCGCAATCTCAGGACCATGAAGAATTCGAGACAGGTTCGGACTCGGACCAAGGGACAAGTCTAAGAAACGATCTAAAGGCCTGGGTCAAAGAGATCAAGCAGTCATTCCATGAGGAACTGCAGAGCTCACTGAAGGGACTACGCTCCGAAATCGCGGCGGTCGAGGTGCGAACTACGGGCCTGGAAGAAGCTATGGAAGCCTCCACCGAAAGACAGATCGAGACAGACACCGATATTGCCCAGATAAAGGATCAGATATCTTGTCTCCAAGACGCGCAGGAGGAAGCCGAGAACCGATCAAGAAGGAACAACATCAGGATTCGGAATGTCCCAGAGTCGGTCGTGGCAGAGGATATTAAACCTTATCTCCACTGGCTGTTTCAAAGCATACTTCCAGAAGCCAGCAATCCTGAACTGGAACTTGACAGGGCCCATAGAGTCTTCAGACCCAAGGAGTCTGAGAACAGAGGACACAGAGATATAAATACCAGGCTGCATTACTTCTCAACCAAAGAGGAAATTATCACCAAAATCAGAAACCAGGATATGTTCCACTTTGAAGAATCGGAACTACAAATCTTTTCCGACCTCGCGCCTGCCACACTGGCTAGAAGACGGGAGCTTAGAGAGATTACGAGCTTTTTACGAAGTAAAGACATTAAATACCGCTGGGGTTTCCCATTCCGTTTACAAGCATCGCACAACGGGAAACAAGCAACACTCAGGAAGCAAGAGGAAGGCCCGGCATTCATAGCAGCCCTGGGCCTGGAGACCCTGCCGGAAATTGAAGCCCAGGCAAGAGCCCCACCACAAGAAAAACAGAGACAATGGACTAGAGTTCAGGCGTCCTCAAGGAGGACCTAAACAACTGTGACGTAGTCTAACTATATGCAATATTGGAGAATAAAGTTTAGGTTAAGCAGAATCTCTAGAGCAATAAGAATTAGGGAAGCTAGAAGAATAAGACCAGAGTCATAAATATATAGACTAACCATAACCATAAGATTTGGTGTGTATTCCACAGTATTATATAACTGGTTAACATTTGATTGCTGTCTTTTTATATATATGTTTTAGCACTGACAAATTTTTTTTTATGAAGGACAAGAAGATTGGAGACTGCAGAACCTCAGCCATGCTCCCAAGTTTAGAGTTCAGGCGTCCTCAAGGAGGACTTGAATAACTGCGATTTAGTCTGACTATTTTCAACTCTGGAGAATATAGTTTATGTTAAGTAGAATCTTTTGAAAAATAAGAATTAAGCAAGCTAGATGAATAAGCCCAGAGTTTTAGGTATACAGGCTAACTATAATCATAAGATTTGTTGTGTATTACACAGTATTATATTCCTGGTTAACGTCTGATTGTTGTCTTTTTATATATATGTTTTAGCACTGACAAAAAAAAAGTTTTTATGACGGACAAGAAGACTGTAGACCACAGAGCCTCAGCCGAGCTCCCAAGCTGAACGGTTACCAGTAGGTGTCCAAAAGTCATGAGAATGCAAGTACCACAATGCACCCCACACACTTCCCCCCCCCCCTTTAGGCTCTGCATGCCCCAAAAAAACCCAGGGCAGAGTCAAAGGCCCGAGTTAATAGAGGGCCCGGTCCCACACCAAGTTAACACCCCTCAAGTCTACTTTTGTTTTCACCCAATTACTTTTCCCCTGCATCCTAAATGGTATCCATACGAAAACATTGAGCTCTGTATAATTAGAAAATAGGGCAAGTTATACTCCCTGAAACAAAATCACCAGGAAGTATGTAGTCCCAATAAACTCAGTAACAAAGAAACTTTGTATAAGGCAATAAATGACAATACATGACTAGCCGCTTAAAAATAATCACACAGAACGTTAAAGGGTTAAATTCTCCTATGAAAAGGAGGCTTATGTTTAGAGATTTTAAAGCTAAACAAGGAGATATCTACATGATCCAAGAGACGCACCTGGTTAGAGGCGATATAAATAGACTGAGAGATAAAAATTTTCACCAAATCTACTATTCCCCAGCAATAAATAAAAAAGCAGGCGTAGCAATATTGATTAAAACTGGTGTCCTCTTTGCTATAGATAAGATAAAAAGAAGGACGCATGCTAATTATATCTGGCAAATTAGGACCCACAGACCTGACTTTTGTCTGTTTGTACGCTCCAAATAAGGACCAGGAAATGTTTATTTGCGAGACAATTGACACAATTAATCAATATAGGAGAGGCCATATAATAATTGGGGGCGATCTAAACACGATCATAGATAGCAACAAAGACAAAGCAAGAAAACCAGATAGAGAACAACACATAAATATGAAAAATTCAACGGCCCCAAAACAAAATATAAGAACAAGCGGACTGGTAGATGCATGGTGGCTGATGAACTCTATAACGAGAGGGTACTCATTTTACTCAGCCCCGCACAAGCAATATACGTGAATAGATTATATTTTTATATCTAGAGAATTGGCCAACCATATAGTAAAAGCAGAAATAGACAATATTACATGGTCAGACCACGCCCCATTGCTTCTAACACTGAAGGATCTGCACCAGAGACCACCCGGAGCAAGATGGCGTATAATACAACCACAAGAAACCTGGACTAGAACTCTTGCTTAGAATACCCGAGACCAAAAGCGCAATAAGGGCTGCTATAATAGACTACTTTACAATAAATGACAACGGACAAGTAGAAGACAAAGCGACCATCAGAGGTAAAATAATCAATATAGCCTCATACAGAAAAAGAGAAAAAAATAAGAATATAAACAGCCTAAACGAAAGCATTAGGGAGCACAAAGAGAACTTCAAAAGCAACCCCTCAGACGAAATTAGAGCTAAAATAGATGAAGATAGAACAAAACTCAAAAATATACTGATAGAGGACACCGAAAAAGCAATGAGTTGGACAAGCCAAACGTTATACGAGAAAGGAAACAAAGCAGATAGATATTTAGCAGCCAAACTCCACAACAAAACGACTAATCTTAATATATTTAGTATAAAGGCCAACCAAGATAAAATGATATATAACCCCGTAGAAATAAATAAAGAATTTGTGGCTTACTACAACAATTTATATAATTTGACAAACCACGATCAAAACGAATTGGACATGACTACAAAAATAGATGACTATATAGAAACAACCAGATTAACTAGGCTAGATGAATCAGAGACAAACTATCTAGGAATCCCTATAACAGAGGAGGAGGTAACCGGCGCTATTAAATCCCTTAAAAATTCTAAAGCCCCGGGCACGAATTAAACCCTATTTAATTAGATGGTTTAATGAGATTTTTAACTGCAAAACTATGCCAACTGAGTCACTGGAAGCCTCAATTATAGTAATCCCAAAAGAAGGAAAGGACCCCACCCTTTGCTCTAGCTACAGACCTACAGTATCTCTCTGATAAATACAGATACAAAATTGTTTGCAAAAATTTTAGCGACCAGACTGAACAAGGTTCTAAATACCTTGATTCATCCAGACTAAGTGGGATTTACTCCTGAACGACAGGCCTCGGATAATATCCACAGGATCATTAATATCATTCATACCAGCAACACGAATCAATGCCCCTCACTAATACTAGGACTTGACGCAGAAAAAGCGTTCAACAGGGTGGCCTGGCCGTTTATGTTTCGAGCACTCAGGGAGGTAGGAATCCATGAAAACTTTATAAACGGTATAGCAGCCCTATATTCCAACCCAACAGCCACAGTCCGCACCTCAGGCTACACCTAAGCACCATTTAAGATTACAAACGGCACCAGGCAGGGCTGCCCACTGTCCCCCCTGTTGTTTGCAATCTGCATAGAAGTCTTAGCCACAAGAATAAGATTGAATCCAGAGATAAAGGGCATTTCTATAGGCAATGAAGTCTACAAGACATCCCTCTTTGCAGACGATATTTTACTTTCCTTGACCAGCCCAGAGACATCCTTGAGAAGCCTGTTCAATACATTAGATGAATTCGGCAAAATTTCAAATTTTAAAGTCAACCACACTAAATCTGAAGCTATAAATATTTTCATACCCTCAGAAAAAGAGAAAGAGCTCAAAAAGAAATTCCCTATAAAGTGGAAGACAGATAAGATAAAATACCTGGGGGTTTTCATTACACAAAAATATGAGGATATCTATAATGTAAATTACCCGAATCTAATTAAAACTTTAAAAAAAAGATCTATCGTACTGGTCAAGCCACTAGATATCCTGGTCGGGTAAGATTGTTTCAGTAAAAATGAACCTGCTACCAAGAATATTATACTTGTTTCAGGTTCTCCCAGTAACGGTCCCAGCGAAAGTCATTAGGGACCTGGAAAAAGAGATAGCCAAATTTATCTGGAATGGTAAAAAGCCTCGAATTAAGAAAAAATTAATGACACTCCCTTTGACCAGAGGAGGCCTGGGGCAACCCGACCTAGCTAAATATTATGAAGCAGCTAGACTGAGATCGTTAATTTATTGGTCAGCAACCCCAGGTACAAAGCCATGGGTAGATATAGAGAGAACGGAGGCCAAAATGCTAAGCATGGCAAATCTCTTGTGGATAAAAAAAGAAAACAGAGCAACACATTATAAATCCCACCCAGTCGTAGCACACTCTTTAAGCATCTGGGACAAAAACTGTAAATATAAACAGATCTCATCTATCCCCTCGCCTTTGACGCCAATTAGACTCAACCCAGAGTTCCCAGCATCGCAACACTCAGCTGTTTTTAAAGATGGGAATAAAAAGGGCTATCCTCTATAGGCGGCATGCAAAAAGGGGGTAGAGTTAAGCCATTCTCTGTTATAAGGGAAGAATATGATATCCCGAATACTCATACACTCCAGTACATGCAGCTTAAACATTATGTTTCCTCGATACAACCACAAGAAACCTGGACTAGATCTCTAACCACTTTCGAGAGGTTGTATCAATCAGGCACATACCATAAAGGGACAATCGCCCAGCTTTATCAGGTACTGATACAGCAATACAGAGGGCAAACAAGCAAAAATATATCAGACTGGGAAAAAGATATAGGGAGTACCATGGAGGCAGATGATTGGGAAGAGATATATGAAAGAATAGCTAGAGCTTCCAGATGCCCAACGGTTAGAGAAACAAATCTGAAAATCCTTCACAGATGGTATTACACACCTGTGCGCCTTCATTCTTTCTTCCCATCAACCTCCCCCATGTGCTGGCGTAATTGCGGACAAGAGGGCACGTTTAAACATATCTGGTGGTCATGCCCCAAGATTATTCTATACTGGGGGAGAATTAGAAGACTGATAAAGGGGGTACTAGGTATAGATTTGACATGGGACATGGAAACTGTACTTTTATTAAAACCTACAGACGGTCTTGAAAGGAAGACAGACTACTTGATAACACAAATACTTTCGGCAGCTAAAGCAATGATTGCGAAACATTGGAAACAAAATGACTCCCCACCAATCACAACAGTAATGAATAAAATGAACCATGTTATGACCATGGAAAGACTAACCAGTCTAGTCCATGATAGAATTAATAGTTTCCTGACAACCTGGGGCTCTTGGGCGACTTATATATGGCAAAATCCAAACCTGACTTAAGAACGCGAACTCAGACTCGATTTTAAACCAAAATGTGTGCACCCCTAACATAGAGGATGTCTTTTACACTTTTATATAAATATATGTATACCTTTATTTGCAAGATCCCTGCGTGGAGACCATTGTGGATGATTACCCTTAATCCCTCCCCACCCACCATTTTCATTTTCTGTACCCCTACATGTTAAACTTTGAAAAACAATAAAATACAAGTTAAAACAAAAATAAGGGTATAAGATTTGGATTAAAATGATTATTTTAGTATTTTTATTAAAAGAGTTTGTAGTGATATACATATAAATGGGAATAAATATAGTGCTCCCCAATGGTTACAAATATGTAACAAACATTGCTAATAAACTAATAGGATCAGTCTAATGTTATATGTATATGTCTTCTTTGGAATATTGTGTTTAGACGTTGTTGTTCTTATAAATTTAATACAATATTGTAGTTATAATTTGTCTAGTTTTGAAAAATATACCATACAGCTGCAACTTCTGGTTTTAGACTGCTTGACCTGATAATTTTACACTAAAAACCTCTCCAATGATGCGAGATTTCTGCAGCCAGACTAATGGCCCATCGGATTAACACAGCAGGGGGCCCTGCATTTGAATGAGACTCACGCAGTGTGAATCCTACTGGGCTGCGAGTCCCATTCAAATGCAGGGACCCCCGCTGTGTTAATCCGATGGGCATTTCAGCCTTCTGTGGAGTTACCGCAAGATGGTCACAGATTTTCCTTGGCAATGGTCTAAAACTGGCAGTTGCATCTTTATACACAATTATTTTTGGTTATATTACAGTATATCTTTATATCATCATCATTAATATTTAATTTGAGTAGTTTTATTGTTTATATGTTTTCATCAAGATATTTTTTCATGTTTCCTTCTTTTCTTTTAAGTTTATATCATTAGTCAATATGGAGTTTCCTTTTATACTCCTTTTCAATTAACTATTCCGATGGTTACCACTTGGTATACATGACTCCTCTTGGTAGGGATATGCATTCCACTCAGTCTGAAGAAGTTACCAGGCAGTCGTGAAATGCGTTAAGGGAATAATTGATTGGCCAAAACATTGATATCATTGCATCACAATATGTGGGACGTGGTTAACCCGGAAAGGACTGGGGAACTGAACATAGAGATGCAGATACATAGCCATAGCAAGTGTGCCAGACACAGGAATAATAGATAATCCATATCTGCTTGTTGAAAACATTTGTTTGCCAGTTTAAATCTGTCTTTTTCTGTATATTTTAATAGAATTTTTATGTACTGTACTTACTTTACAATAGTACATGCTTTTTTACTTTCGTCTATTTGAGGATATGAAATGACATATCCCTTATTCGTGGAAAACATATAAGAAACAATAGGTTTACTTAGTGCCACATTGTATTCATGAAAAAAGCAACTAACTGTAAAAAATTTCTTTTTTTACTCATTTTTTTTCTTTTTAAAAGAATATCTAAAAAAAGACAAGACTTTCCTGCCTTATGCATTGACAATTATTTTGAAATACGTTTTACTGTAGATCAATAGCCTTAACTCTTTGCAAAACACAATGCAACTTCTCTAAAAAAAAACAAGTACTGTATTTGCAATTGAAGTCAACTTCCAATTGTAATTCAGGGGTGTTACCCTTGTGTTTCTAAATGAGTTTATGTGCAATAAAAAGTGTTGATGTACTTTTACAATTTGCTATGCAAAATGCATTAGGACCTATGGGCAACAGTCTTCGTTTTAGCAGAAGCATATCTAATTTAATGTTATATATCCCCTTTTGTTTAATGTTTATAACATAATCTGCCAGAAAGCCTCCAGCCTTGGAACATTGGATAAACATATGTTCCAAGTCAGCTTTGTTGATGTTACGTCTTGTTTACTAATATACAGCTGCAGCGGCATGTATTCAAATAATTCACGGCGCCGATTTCGTGTGCTCTGCTGTACTCCACGCAGCATGAACGCGGCCAATCGCTCCAGGCACCTGCGCTTATCGCGATTGCTTTGTTGAATTTCATGGATTCTGTTTCTTTGGGTGCAATAAAATGAATAAATTGCAATGTGTACAGTACTGTGCTATTGTGTCAATTTAAGGTGTTTAAAAAACAGAACTCTAAAATGCCATTTCTGCACTCGCCGCACTTGTGTCTTAAGGCAGAAAGGTTGGTAGACATCCCGTGTCATGACATCGGTATTCTGATGTACACAACGCGTGAAGTGTTTGAATAACGCCTGCTGCAGCTGTACATTTTAAATCTATCAAGCCAGGATAGTGTATGTAGTAAATCCTATCTATAATATTAAAATATGTTTGCTGAAAACTTGCTGACTTAAAAGTCTTTCACCACCCTCCCCACGCCCCCCCCCCCCCCCCGACCCCCATATTTCAGGATCTGGGAGAATTAAATGTTTTGGACAAATAGTCGAGTGGAGAATCAGGGTCGGGAATTAAATCGATTCTGTGCCATGGGCAGTTGGTAAGGTCATCCAGAAACTGTTGTGGGTTAAAGTTTTTAAATGTTCTAGTGAGGAGAACTTTAGTGCTTGATTGGGGCGGTTTAACTTTCCTTACACAGTACACTATTGCATGGTCACTGAAAATGTCAGGAAGGATGCCAGAGGATTGGATTCTGCTGGGGTTTGAGGAGAGAATCCAGTCTAGCAGGGAATGGTTATGCGACTTCAGGTTTATTCGTGTGGGTTGGGAAATGAGTTGCGATAGGTTAAGTGACTTGAGTTGTATCTGGATTTTGTGGTTTTTAGGGTCAAGCCAATTGAAGTTGAAATCCCCTAGAACTAGCAGCTCACTCTTCTCATTCAGAGAGGAAATGGAGGCAAGAAATTGGGTGATATCAGTCAAGCATTGTAGAGGGGCTTTAGGGGGGCGGTAAATGCCAGCAAGCAAGATGGGCTTAGAAAAGGGGAGGCAGATTTTGCCAACTAGAGTTTCAAAAGAGGGTGGACTTGGTGGGCAATGTAACAGTGTAAATTGTAAGGTGTCTGCAATATAAAATAACACACCTCCTCCTCTCTTTGACCTATCTCTCCTAAAAATGGAGTATCCCTGAATGGCAATATTTGCATCAGGGGTTTTAGAGGATAGCCATGTTTCTGTAAGAACGATGGCTTTGGGTTTATGCATAAGGCACCATGCCCTTAGTTCATCCAGTTTGGGCAGCAGGCTACGGATGTTTATATGGGCGACAGATAGCCCTTTTTGGAATTTAAAGGTGGAATTCTCAGGGGCATGGGACAGAGCTGAAATGGGAGGACCTGGGTTAGTTTCAACATCACCTGCTAGAGAGAGTAATAGTATGAGTAGAAATTTGGGTAGTTGTTTGCAAGTTGTAAATTTGTGGTGTTTTCCATTAGAGTGAGCAGTGGTTGGTGTGCTGGTTTTTAGAGTTCTCCACCAACATTCAGTAGATAGTGCAAGGCTTTTGAGTAGTCCAGGGTGTATGGTGATTTTGGGCGTGGGCCAGGATGGAGGAGTTTGTAGTGGATAGAGGGAGTAACATCTCCATGAGGCCAGGAGAAAGAAAAAAGTTAAAAGACATAGCAGGTTCATGATGCCAGAGGTAGGCAGTGCTGCAAGGAGCTGTTGTGAGCAGAGTGAGTGTGTGCAGACTAAACAGCAGGGGTGGGCCTGTACCTTGTCAAGTGTTTTGCTGCATTGCAATGCTGGGGTCAATTCAGGGTTTCAGTGTTTTGTGCAGTCAGTTTTGGGAGAGGTGGCAGTGAAAGAAGTTGTAAAGGGGTGGGGGGTTAAACTATGCAGGATAAAAAGCATGGGATCATAGTGTGATCTGAATAGCTTACTGTTTGTTGTCTTGAGTAAAAGAGTGTGCAGTAGATCCTTTCCCCAGTCACCTCTAGTCAAACTGTAGTCTATGTCACGGTAGCTTGTGACAGGCTGTAATTTACACCAAAACTATATATAAATATATATATATATACCTGGGTTTGAACTGGGACGAGACTTAGATATGATAAAATTTAATTTATTCCTTGATAAAGGTGAACACAACAGATATGTACAAATAACAGGCAAAATATAGACACTTACTTAAAGATTAGGACAGAAGGCCATCAGGATACAGACTGGGCCACTTCTCCCATATATTTCAGTTGACATCACAGCAAGACAGGCAAAGTTATACAGCAATACCTGCATCATCCCAAGACCTTGCATAAAGACACAGGCCTGATGACATGCAGACATGAAGATCATGAAGAACATTTGCATGAAGAACTTTTGCATGAAGAACCATGGGTAAAGGGTGGCTTAAACTTATATACTATGTCAAACTCATCTCTTTAACCCTAGGTGCCGCGACGGCTAGCAAAAGTCCCTTTGAAGCTTTTGAAGCTCAGTTTGGACTTCCAGTGTCCAGTGTGAAAAGTTACACTTAACTGGTTAGTTCCTTTTGGTCCGTTGGGCCAAGCATAAGCAATTAGCAATTTAGCCTTTGATGACCAGGCAATGTGAATCCTAGCCTTTCCTGCTTATTATCATAACAGGGGGTTTCAGTTTCTCAGAACTCAACCAAAATTTCATATTTACTGCAAATCATTGCCTAACTTCCGTTCCGTAATACATTGATAGGCACTTCCAGAGAGGAAGCTTGCATATCAAACGTGAATAGACTCAATGAGTCACAGCATTTGGCTATGGACATTTTAAAAACTGCAAAAAGTCACTTTATCAAAAATATATGTCCCTCTTATGACAAAGTTATATTTTTAATATGTGGGTACTTGGGGGTTCCCCGGAGGCTGCACCCCCAGATTCAGGGAGCTGGCGCACTCCGTTCCCAAATTACCAGTTTTCAGGGAACCGTTTAGTCAGCACTGCATATAATATTAACCCCTTAAATCCCAGTGGGTGTGTTATGCAGACACTGATTAAACCAGAAACAATAAAACATGGGGGAACAGGGGAATAAGCATTTTCATGTTATAACAAGGGTTAAATCACATTTCTGGGCCTCAGCCCAGTTAACCCCTTGTCTCCCTGGCGAGGTTAGAGGGTGGCCAAATTGGGGGGTAACCCCGTTAATCCCGGGCCAAACCCTCACTATCGTCACACCTCCCCCGCTCAAGGGGCCCGGGTACCCCAGCGGCCTCCCCCTGGCCCTGGGATACCACTGGCGCTCTTGACGCACTCAATACGTCCTGAGGGATTGGCCTGGCAAAATTGTCCTCCGGCATTGACCGGTACACAGTGGATTGTAAAGTCCAGGTCCTGCGGCGCAGGGCTCCACCGTGGCCTCCGGGCCTTCTCCTTTGCCTCCCTCTGCCCCCCACCCAGTGTCTGGCGAACCAAATACATAGTGAAGGGGCCCCTGTGCAGACCATGCTGCACATTGCCCAGAGACTGGCATGTCTCTGCACCAACAGGAGACCAGCTATCCAGCACAGACCGTCGCTTTCCTGTCAACCAAGTCTGGGAAAGGGTTATGTCACCATTCTGTAGGGACCCTACCTGCCCTGGCTCTGTGCCACCCTGTAGCTGCTCTGCTATACTCCTGACTCTCCTCCCTGGCTGCCTATCTACCCACAGCCCTCCCTTTGGGAACCCTGGGGAATCTCTCAGGGGAGTCACTCCTGGCCCATCAGAGCAAGGGACTTTCTGCCTACCTAGCCCATCCCTCGCTTCTGCCGGTTGCCTGACACCCCACTGACTTCCTATCTTCCCCTGCTTCCCAGGGTCTCTCTGCCTAGCCGCCCCTAGGCCCAGCACCTCAGCCCCTGCTGATGACTCCTGCTGCTTACATTCCTGCAGCCCACCTGCACTCCTCTCCTCCCTGGACAATCCTAACACAGACCCTGGAACTACCTGAGTGCACCTACCTCCCTGACCTTGTCTCCCCCTTACCAGGGATGAGCTCAAGGGCACCTCTCCAGGTGCAACCACCTTAGCGCTTGGCTGGCAGGTATCCCTGGGATGGCACAAGCCTGCCACTGCCCCGGATACCCCCAGCCAATAGCTAGGCTGCAACAGGGGGTTGCTGATCTGAGAAACCCCCTGAGGCTCTGCCAGGGTAATGGGGGATTCTAGCTGCCATACCTGCTGCTGTTCCTCCCCGGCTACCACTAGCCCTTCTTCTCCCACTGAGAACTGATGCTGGCTACCTACCTGCAGCCTCCCCTCACTCTGCTTCTCTCTAGCTAATCCAAGCCTGGATCCTAGGGACACCTGAGTGAGGCCATCTCCCTGACACTGTCTCCCCATTACCGGGGATGAGCTCAGGGTTGCTGGTGCAGATGCACCCACCTTAGCTTCTGGCTGGCAGGTAATCTGGGGTAGTCTAACTGTGCCACAACCCCTGGTACCTCCAGCCCATAGCAAGGCTGCAACAGTGGGGCTCTTAACTGAGAGTCCCCTTGCTGCTCCGCCAGGGTAATGGGGGAGTCTAGCTGCCCTACAAGCTGCCCTTCCTTCCCCTCCCCTGGTACCCCTATCTCCTGCCACCCCCCGGTCACCCCTATAGTGAAACAACGGGGTACAGTCATAGGGAAACATAAGTCAGAGTCAGTCTGTGACTTGGTCTGGCTTACCTTGCTGGTCCCCGCATAGACCGCCACCTTCGTTGGTCCCAATTGCAGGGGGACTGGAGCGGCCGATGCCGGCCCCATCTGGGCTGGGCAGCACCGGGCTGCTGCCACAACAGCGCCCGTGTTGGGTACAGGTAAAACGGTGCAGGACAAGAGTCCCAGGTCTTTGTGGAGGAACACAGCTCCATGCAAACTTGGTAAAATAACCCCATCCCGCAAACCCTGTCCCTCCCCCCAAATAAAACTGCCGCCGGCAGGAGGCCGGAATGGCGGCTTCTTCTCTGCCGCCGCCGCTGGTTCTCCACCAGGATCAGGTGGATGGCCACTGCTCTCCGCCGCTGTTGCTGATGCAGCACGTCCAGGTTCTCCAGGAGACGTCCCGAGGAGGGTTATCGCCCTGGCTGGGCAGGAGCCATCAGAGGATGCCGCTAACTGGGTCATCTATTCCGCAGCTCGTGAGCGTTGGCCCTGAGGGGCTTTTTCGCCTGACCGCGCATGGTCAGGTCACTGGGCATTATTGTGGCCCATTTGTTGGCAGTGCCGCAGCAACTGCCGGTGCTTCTCCACCACCAGTGGACTAACCCCAGCAAGGGGCAACGGAGTCCAGAGCGGAGTTGCCTGAGCGCCAGGCTCATTCCAGAGCTTCTCTGCCGCCGGTGGACTAACCCCAGCAAGGGGCAACGGAGTCCAAAGCGGAGTTGCTGGAGCGCCGGGCTCTGGGAGGGGATAAGCGGGTCGGATCATTGCCAGCTTCAGCTGCTCGAGCCGCTCTGCCGGGGACATCTCTCCCTGCGCAAACATCAGGGCCAGCAATTCTGGGTAAAATGGACTGGCCGCCGCAACGGCCAATACCTCTCCTGGTGCCAGACTGCTGTGGTTTCCAAGATCACCCGCGCCCTCCACAAGTCTCTGCCGTCCCGGAGCTGGGTCCCTTCCCTGCTCTCCGGGCGGTGTGATGGTTACAGCAGCTGCAGCTGTGGATCTTTGCTCAGCCTGCCGGGTTTCATGCTCACCGATTGCTGTCTCTCTCTCAGCCTTGCTGGCTGCTGCTCCCCGCGCCGACTTGATGCACTCCTCTGGTCTCAGTGCCCGGCTCCAGTCAGACGGATGGCCGGCACTTTGGTTCTGGAGGCAATGCTTCTCACAAGTAGGGGAACAGTGAGGAGGTGCCATATCTTGTGTTATATGTTGTACACTGTGTGTTCAATATCTTTAGTCCCAGGAACTTGATATTACCATCAAGTTCCCACTGGATCACAGTACCCCGCAGAATACTGTAATCCAGGTCCAGTTCAATACCACCGCTGCCACCAGTTAATTACAAGCTTGTCACGGTAGCTTGTGACAGGCTGTAATTTACACCAAAACTATATATAAATATATATATACCTGGGTTTGAACTGGGACGAGACTTAGATATGATAAAATGTAATTTATTCCTTGATAAAGGTGAACACAACAGATATGTACAAATAACAGGCAAAATATAGACACTTACTTAAAGATTAGGACAGAAGGCCATCAGGATACAGACTGGGCCACTTCTCCCATATATTTCAGTTGACACCACAGCAAGACAGGCAAAGTTATACAGCAATACCTGCATCATCCCAAGACCTTGCATAAAGACACAGGCCTGATGACATGCAGACATGAAGATCATGAAGAACATTTGCATGAAGAACTTTTGCATGAAGAACCATGGGTAAAGGGTGGCTTTGACTTATATACTATGTCAAATTCATCTCTTTAACCCTAGGTGCCGCGACGGCTAGCAAAAGTCCCTTTGAAGCTTTTGAAGCTCAGTTTGGACTTCCAGTGTCCAATGTGAAAAGTTACACTTAACTGGTTAGTTCCTTTTGGTCCATTGGGCCAAGCATAGGCAATTAGCAATTTAGCCTTTGATGACCAGGCAATGTGAATCCTAGCCTTTCCTGCTCATTATCATAACAGGGGGTTTCAGTTTCTCAGAACTCAACCAAAATTTCATATTTACTGCAAATCATTGCCTAACTTCCGTTTCGTAATTCATACAAGCAGGTGAGACATATTAATACATTCCGTCACACCTGACGCTCACAGAGAGACCAAACATTACAGTGTAATATGAAAATTAATAGAGATATTAATATCTAGCATTTCGCAGCAGTTACATATACAGTGTTTAGACTCCCAAAGATATGCTAAATCCCACTAATACTAATATGTAATTCTTAGCTTGGTCAGCCAAGGACATCTAATAATATTCTTATATTTAATAAGGACACCCATTCAGATATCCTCCTTGGGGTAGCCCACCCTGGCTCCATCAATAAAACCTTTTGAAGCAGGCTTAAATTCTAGCATCCAGCTGGCCCATTCATACCTTCCTTTTGATAGGCACTTCCAGAGAGGAAGCTTGCATATCAAACGTGAATAGACTCAATGAGTCACAGCATTTGGCTATGGACATTTTAAAAACTGCAAAAAGTCACTTTATCAAAAATATATGTCCCTCTTATGACAAAGTTATATTTTTAATATGTGGGTACTTGGGGGGTTCCCCGGAGGCTGCACCCCCAGATTCAGGGAGCTGGCGCACTCCGTTCCCAAATTACCAGTTTTCAGGGAACCGTTTAGTCAGCACTGCATATAATATTAACCCCTTAAGTCCCAGTGGGTGTGTTATGCAGACACTGATTAAACCAGAAACAATAAAACATGGGGAACAGGGGAATAAGCATTTTCATGTTATAACAAGGGTTAAATCACATTTCTGGGCCTCAGCCCAGTTAACCCCTTGTCTCCCTGGCGAGGTTAGAGGGTGGCCAAATGGGGGGGTAACCCCGTTAATCCCGGGCCAAATCCTCACTATCGTCACAGTCTAACTGTTTTTATCACTTAAAAACCTCACTTTAAATGCCTCGCTGCCTAATGCAGTTCCTGCCCAATGCAGCAAAGGTGTTGGTATTATACAGAAAAAACAGTCACATGACCCTCCCCCTCCCCAATCAGTCAGCTTGTTCCATTTGGTCAATTAACAGCACAGAGTTAAGAGGAAAAAAAAAAAAACCTTTTTACATTCAAACATACTAACTTATATATCAATTCAACAAGACCAGATTCAGTCTTATACACATGGTTTCAACATCAGGAACATACTTATATATCAATTCAACAAGGCCAGATTCAGTCTTATACACAGGGTTTCAACATCAGGAACATACTTATATATCAATTCAACAAGACCAGATTCAGTCTTATACACAGGGTTTCAACATCAGGAACATACTTATATATCAATTCAACAAGGTCAGATTCAGTCTTATACACAGGGTTTCAACATCAGGAACATACTTATATATCAATTCAACAAGGCCAGATTCAGTCTTATACACAGGGTTTCAACATCAGGAACATACTTATATATCAATTCAACAAGGCCAGATTCAGTCTTATACACAGGGTTTCAACATCAGGAACATACTAATATATCAATTCAACAAGGCCAGATTTAGTCTTATACACAGGGTTTCAACATCAGGAACATACTTATATATCAATTCAACAAGGCCAGATTCAGTCTTATACACAGGGTTTCAACATCAGGAACATACCTGTGAAGAGAATGCAATTAGATCCATGTCATATCAGCTGAGGTTATTGGTTATTGGTCTTGCATGAAGAAAGTGAGTATATTAACTATATATATATATATATATATATATTTAAAGTGAGCTTTTTAAGTGATAAAAACAGTTAGACTACAGTTAATATATATATATATATTAACTGTAGTCTAACTATTTTTATCACTTAAAAAGCTCACTTTAAATGCCTCACTGCCTAATGCAGTTCCTGCCCAATGCAGCAAAGGTGTTGGTATTATACAGAAAAAACAGTCACATGACCCTCCCCCTCCCCAATCAGTCAGCTTGTTCCATTTGGTCAATTAACAGCACAGAGTTAAGAGGAAAAAAAAAAAAAAACCTTTTTACATTCAAACATACTAACTTATATATCAATTCAACAAGACCAGATTCAGTCTTATACACATGGTTTCAACATCAGGAACATACTTATATATCAATTCAACAAGGCCAGATTCAGTCTTATACACAGGGTTTCAACATCAGGAACATACTTATATATCAATTCAACAAGGCCAGATTCAGTCTTATACACAGGGTTTCAACATCAGGAACATACTTATATATCAATTCAACAAGGTCAGATTCAGTCTTATACACAGGGTTTCAACATCAGGAACATACTTATATATCAATTCAACAAGGCCAGATTCAGTCTTATACACAGGGTTTCAACATCAGGAACATACTTATATATCAATTCAACAAGGCCAGATTCAGTCTTATACACAGGGTTTCAACATCAGGAACATACTAATATATCAATTCAACAAGGCCAGATTTAGTCTTATACACAGGGTTTCAACATCAGGAACATACTTATATATCAATTCAACAAGGCCAGATTCAGTCTTATACACAGGGTTTCAACATCAGGAACATACCTGTGAAGAGAATGCAATTAGATCCATGTCATATCAGCTGAGGTTATTGGTTATTGGTCTTGCATGAAGAAAGTGAGTATATTAACTATATATATATATATATATATATATATATATATATATATATATATATATATATATATATATATATATTAACTGTAGTCTAACTGTTTTTATCACTTAAAAACCTCACTTTAAATGCCTCGCTGCCTAATATACTCCTCCCCCTGTTATAATTCCGTGTGACAGATTCCGTTTGCATGTTCGGATTCCAAATAGGTCACACGGATTAGCTGCAATTCAAGCCAATCGCAGTGTATGCCACATCCGATGCAATACTCTGCATTATTATGTATTTCTATGTTTGTCACATAATAATTTGGCTACTAAAAAAAAGTTTTTTTAGGGGGAAAAAAATTGTGTCCAAAAGGGGTACATAAATCTGTAGCCCATATTACTTTCTCCAGAGTAGAAAATGGCATGGGACATGTACTTCAGCGATCCCTGTCACAGGTGAAAAATGTCATGGCTAGCCAAAAAATTCTAGCTACATTTGTTACCTTTCCCAGTAAAAACTCCAGGACTGTTCCTAATAATTTCATAATCACTATAAGGTATCTCATAGTTATCTGTATTAAAATGTTTTCGGATCTAACTAGATCCTAGCCAGAGGCGTAGCTATAGCCCGGGTGGCCTGGGCAAAGCCCGGAGGCCCGTGCTCTTGGAAGTCCCACTCAGGGTCGCCAACAGGGGGGAGGGGGAGAGACATTTAGCCCAGCAGTCTAGCCATCGACCACAGAAGTCAGGGCCCCCTTTTTCCTCCGAGCTCCTTAACAGCAACTTGCCGCTATATAAGGAGCTGTGACCTGTGAGCAGTGAGAGGGTGGTGGGTGGGTGGGGGGGCTGTTTGAAGTTGCAGAGGGTAGGCAGCAGAGGCTGGGGTGGAACTGAGGCAAATAGCGACAGAGCTCTGCCTGCCTCTGCTCTCCTTGACATCAGGAGAGGATTTACCATGTGCTGCTGTGGGAAGGTATGCTGTGTGTATTTGTGTGTCAATTTGCTGTGTGTGTTTGTGTGTCAGTTGGTTGTTTGTGTGTCAGTGTGTTATGCGTGTGTGTGTGTGTGTGTGTGTGTGTGTGTGTGTGTGTGTGTGTGTGTGTGTGAGTGTGTGAGTGTGTGTGTGTGTGTGTGTGTGTGTGTGTGTGTGTGTGTGTGTGTGTTTCAGTCTGTCAGTTATTTGGAAGTTCATTACCTGTTGATCCTGTGGAAGTATGCAATCCGGGTTATAGGAGATTCCAGATCCCTTTGACGATCCAGTTCCACAGTGTGAAGAAACGCTTGAATCAACTTACCTGTTGAGATTCCAGATCCCTTTGAAGAGCCAGTTCCACAGTGTGGAGAAATGCTTGAATCAACCTCCCTGTCATTAGTGCATCTTTTACCTGCTCTCTGAGGATATTTATCAAGACATACTACTCTATGTTCTTTTTCTCATTTTTCCTCCTCCCCCATATTTTTCTTCCCTTGTATCTGTGCCTAGGTCATCTTCAGCATTCATTTCTTCTCGGTATCCATGGGGTCGAGGCAGCATTGAAATAGGGATTATTTACTCTGGTTGCACCTCCTCCAGATTGTTTATTTTTGTCACTGATTATTATTTTATTGTATAATTAATAGTGGTGTTTTTCATTGGTATTGATATTAGTTCTTTGTAGTGCTTATTGTCTTTCCATCTATATATATATATATATATATATATCAAACGACAGGGGGTGCCCAGTGCTACATCCAACTGACAAAACATACATGGTAATAATTACAAGAAATGATGCTTCAGTACTAATAATAATGCTAATACTAATAATAATAAAATATGTTTTTTTAGTTAGATATTTTGGCCAAAGCATCATAACCCTGCACACCAAATCGTCAAGGTAAACCATAATAAGTGCAAGTCCTACACTACACTGCATTCTGTTCCCTATACCTCTGTATGAGGGGGAAGAAACATAATAGATTCATTACCTGCAGCAAGATGAGAAGATCCACCATTTAAAAGGGTGAGGTGACGTGAGCTCTGGGGGAGGTGCCACAACCTCCATACAACTGATTCCAGTCAAAAATTAATTAGCACACACAAACCCAGCAAGCTCAAACGCCCACACCCACACCCACCTAATCCTGACTATATGTAATGTCACATAGAGTGCAACTGGGCTGTGGCAAGTGAATATAACAAACGACAGGGGGTACCCAGTGCTACATCCAAATGACAAAACATACAGGGTAATAATTACAAGAAATAATGCTTCAGTACGAATAATAATGCTAATACTAATAATAAAAAAATATGTTTTTTTTAGTTAGATATTTTGGCCAAAGCATCTTCTCCTCTTGCTGCAGGTAATGAATCTATTATGGTTCTTCCCCCTCATACAGATGTATAGGGAACAGAATGCAGTGTAGTGTAGGACTTGCACTTATTATGGTTTACCTTGACGATTTGGTGTGCAGGCTTATGATGCTTTGGCCAAAATATCTTACTAAAAAAACATATTTTATTATTATTAGTATTA
The DNA here is from genome assembly GCF_040206685.1 of Ascaphus truei. Taxonomy (NCBI): domain Eukaryota; kingdom Metazoa; phylum Chordata; class Amphibia; order Anura; family Ascaphidae; genus Ascaphus; species Ascaphus truei. The sequence continues at coordinate 461,350,316 of NC_134483.1, read as the reverse complement.
GCATTATTATTAGTACTGAAGCATTATTTCTTGTACTTATTACCATGTATGTTTTGTCATTTGGATGTAGCACTGGGCACCCCCTGTCGTTTGTTATATTCACTTGCCACAGCTCAGTTGCACTCTATGTGACATTACATATAGTCAGGATTAGGTGGGTGTGGGCGTTTGAGCTTGCTGGGTTTGTGTGTGCATATATATATATATATATATATATATATATATATATATATATATATATATATATATATATATATAACAAGAAAAAAAGAAGCAAAGCTGCGCCTCTGCTGATGGTAGGTTAATAAACAATTGAACTAGCTGGATAAGTCAACAATGTATAGGGGGTTATGCTAATTATATAAGATAACTAACATAAAAAATGAAATATAAAGATAAAAATAAAAATGTAAATATTAGTAAAATATAAAAATTATGAATGGAACCCCAAACCTAGCAATAAACCTGTAAACCATACAAATGATAAACATTCAATTCTACATATATATGTGTCCAAAAATGGGGAAAAGAGTGTAAAAACCAGTCCTCAGAATAGTCCAATAGATGGTAAGTTCTGGTGTAGAGGGTCTCCGGCTGCTCTCAAAGTGGACAAACCAAATCCACAGGGAATCTAGAAGAAAAAGGGGAAGAGAGAGCGCACGCCCATAGCGTAAAATAGTACAATTTAATGAGGGGGAGGGGAAAAGGGGGGATAAGAATTGCACTTACAAAGGTACAATATAAACAAGCATATTGTGATATATAATCACCACCATCCGGTCATAACTGCAGTGTCTTTGTCTTGGCAGTCCCAGGATGATGTCCCGATCAGAGTCCAGGGTAAATGATCTCTTCTCTGCCTGTATAGGAGTCCTCTAAAGCAGCTCCGAGTTTGGAAGCCTCTGCAGCATCCGCGCGGGTGAATCAGTCCCAGCGCGTGGTGATGACGTCAATGTCCCTGCGTCTGCCGTGATGACGCTCCCTGACGCGTTTCGTCACTCAACGGGTGACTTTCTCAAAGGGAAGTCAGGAGAGGGGAAAGGTCCGGTATTTTATACCCAGTCCAGTGACCATAATCTTTTAAAACACACCCCCCTCAGCTGTAAAGGTGCTAGTTGTTAATGAATATCAATCACGAAGCCTTACATATAAAATGAGACTTAAAGGTAAGGTGGAGATCAGCCATGAAATCATACAATGAATTAAGATGATTGTTATATAGAACTATTAAAAACCGATTAAAAAACGCCACTTTGGTATGTAAGTCCAATAACCTTACAACCATAATGTATTGCTAAAACACTTGCTTGTGAACCATTAACAAAAGATGTAGAGATGTCACAATTCACTAAACCATCATATATATGAAGCTCTATGGATCCCAAGGGGGAATCACCCCCTATTGGCATAAACATATAGCATAAATAAATCTGCCAATACCTAACATCAGAGCCATAATATGTCTAACACTACACATTAAACAATTTAAAAAAGAAAAAAAGAAAAGAAATTAAAATATTAATAACAATGTGGAGAAAAAATATATATATGGAGAAAAAATATATATTTTTATATATATATATATATATATATATATATAGTGTTATATATATATATATATATATATATGTATATATATATATATATATATATATATATATATAAAAATATATTTTTTCTCCACATTGTTATTAATATTTTAATTTCTTTTCTTTTTTTCTTTTTTAAATTGTTTAATGTGTAGTGTTAGACATATTATGGCTCTGATGTTAGGTATTGGCAGATTTATTTATGCTATATGTTTATGCCAATAGGGGGTGATTCCCCCTTGGGATCCATAGAGCTTCATATATATGATGGTTTAGTGAATTGTGACATCTCTACATCTTTTGTTAATGGTTCACAAGCAAGTGTTTTAGCAATACATTATGGTTGTAAGGTTATTGGACTTACATACCAAAGTGGCGTTTTTTAATCGGTTTTTAATAGTTCTATATAACAATCATCATAATTCATTGTATGATTTCATGGCTGATCTCCACCTTACCTTTAAGTCTCATTTTATATGTAAGGCTTCGTGATTGATATTCATTAACAACTAGCACCTTTACAGCTGAGGGGGGTGTGTTTTAAAAGATTATGGTCACTGGACTGGGTATAAAATACCGGACCTTTCCCCTCTCCTGACTTCCCTTTGAGAAAGTCACCCGTTGAGTGACGAAACGCGTCAGGGAGCGTCATCACGGCAGACGCAGGGACATTGACGTCATCACCACGCGCTGGGACTGATTCACCCGAGCGGATGCTGCAGAGGCTTCCAAACTCGGAGCTGCTTTAGAGGACTCCTATACAGGCAGAGAAGAGATCATTTACCCTGGACTCTGATCGGGACATCATCCTGGGACTGCCAAGACAAAGACACTGCAGTTATGACCGGATGGTGGTGACTATATATCACAATATGCTTGTTTATATTGTACCTTTGTAAGTGCAATTCTTATCCCCCCTTTTCCCCTCCCCCTCATTAAATTGTACTATTTTACGCTATGGGCGTGCGCTCTCTCTTCCCCTTTTTCTTATATATATATATATATATATATACTGTATATCAAATAAAAATAGTACTTGTGAGCACATTCACATGTCTTAGACAGGTGAGCAACCCTGTTGCGAATTGGCCATGAAAGTGTGGTGAATTTGAGTTTGCCAGCGTGTCCGGAATAAAATTTGTCTATACGGGAAGCGTGGCGGCGGCCGATGGAAGCAATGGTGTTGAGGGGGCCAGCCGCAGACGGTGGCCAGGAGCAGTGAGGAGGTGACAGCTGAGTGGAGGAGAGGAAGACCAATCAGATAATGGCGGGGGTGGAGCCCAGACCCCGGAGGCAGCAGCGCCAGAGACTGATCTTAGGGGTAAGTGGGATTTTTACATGGTGTGGCGAATTTCAATTTTCATTTGCCACACCTGTGGCTACATTGAAAAATAGGTTGCCCACCTATGCTCTATAGCATTTAGTAGCTATACTATTTTATAGTATCCAATGCATTAAATATAGCAATGCAATATTTGAGTCAACAAACTGTTTTAGCACGGGAACAGTTAACCAAGTGTTAATCATTTTACAGTGTGCAATCAAGTTATATGTGGGTGATAAAATAGCTTGGTCGCTTTAAAGACGCTCAATATTTTTACAACATAGAACAAATGTCCTTGTACATATCAAAGTTTAATGACATTGTACACACTCACTTTGCAAAAAATATAAGTGAGTGTATAATATGCTGCCTCAACAATCAAATGTAATCTTTATACTTTTGGAAATCTGGCACACTGCCCATTTCATTTAATTTTCTATTTTATGTGGCTCATACAATTTATTTTCCCCAGCCATAAAAATCATGAACAAGAATACTTTGAGCTGACACTTGATGGGTTACTAAACATTTGGAAGTGATTCACTATGACTTTTAATCTCAGGATTGGCACTGGTAAATAAAATAGTGATGCAACTAGTGATGAGAAATCCTGTCTGAATTTGATCCACCGATTTTCCAAGGCTTTTCAAACCAAATCCGATCCGCACCTTGTAATCCAAAGTCAGATTTCAGCAACTTTAACTAGCTCAGATTCTTTCAAATCCGGGCCATGGTGCTCAGATTCTCGGATTTGAAAGAATCCGATGTTCGATTTAACGTAAATCTGGTCCATGGAACGTGCTTACACTGGCGACACACTTTATTCGACCTCGGCTAGTCCCACAAATTCGGGTATACCCGGGTGTATTGAGGTTTATGACTGTTTTCTGCCCGAGTGCATTGGGTTATTTTCCAGGCAGGGATTGAAGCATTTTATTCCCGCTGGCTGCAATACTGCACAGTATATATATATATATACTGCATTACAATTCATGAATTTATGCCATCTGGTAGACACGCGAAGCATTGCAGCCTATTAAATCCTAATCATTATAATTTAACAGATCAGCCGCCCGTCAGCCAGGCATGAACCCAGGCTGGGAAGGCAAACGCAACGGGGCTTGTCAGAGGTGAGGAGCGGCGCATTCCAGGTATCTGCCAGGTACATACTGGGTATTTGCTCGAATAAAGTGTGTCGGTGCAGTATATCAAATCCGTCGTCGGATTCAAAATGAATGCACCGCTTTTTATATACTCCTCCCCCTATTATAATTCCGTTTGACAGATTCCGTTTGCATGTTCGAATTCCAAATCCGTCACACGGATTAGCTGCAATTCAAGCCAATCGCAGTGTATGCCACATCCGACGCAATACTCTGCATTATTATGTATTTCTATGTTTGTCACATAATAATTTGGCTACTAAAAAAAAGTTTTTTAGGGGGAGAAAAATTGTGTCCAAAAGGGGTACATAAATCCGTAGCCCATATTACTTTCTCCAGAGTTGAAAATGTCATGGTTAGCCAAAAAATTCCAGCTACATTTGTAACCTTTCCCAGTAAAAACTCCGGGACTTTTCCTAATAATTTCATAATCACTATAAGGAATCTCATGGTTATCTGTATTAATTTTTTTTCGGATCTAACTAGATCCTAGCCAGGGGCGTACCTATAGCCGGGCGGCCTGGACAAAGCCCGGAGGCCCGTGCTTTTGGGGGGCCCACTCAGGGTCGCCGACAGGGTGGAGGGGGAGAGACATTTGGCCCAGCAGTCTAGCCATCGACCACAGAAGTCAGGGCCCCCTTTTTCCTCTGGGCTCCTTAACAGCAACTTGCCGCTGTATCAGGAGCTGTGATCTGTGAGCAGTGAGAGGGTGGTGGGTGGGGCGGGGGGGGGGGTGTTTTGAGGTTGCAGAGATTAGGCAGCAGAGGCTGGGGCGGAACTGAGGCAAATAGCAACAGAGCTCTGCCTGCCTCTGCTCTCCATGACATCAGGAGAAGAGTTACCATGTGCTGCTGTGGGAAGGTTTGCTGTGTGCATTTGTGTGTCAATTTGCTGTGTGTGTTTGTGTGTCAGTTGGTTGTTTGTGTGTCAGTGTGATATGCATGTGTGTGTGTGTGTGTGTGTGTGTGTGTTTCAGTCTGTCAGTTATTTGGAAGTTCATTACCCGTTGATCCTGTGGAAGTATGCAATCCGGGTTATAGGAGTTTCCAGATCCTTATGACGATCCAGTTCCACAGTGTGGAGAAATGCTTGAATCAATCTCCCTGTCGTTAGTGCATCTCTTACCTGCTTTCTGAGGATATTTATCAAGACATACTACTCTATGTTCTTTATCTCATTTTTCCTCCTCCCCCATATTTTTCTTCTCTTGTATCTGTGCCTAGGTCATCTTCAGCATTCATTTCTTCTCGGTATCCGTGGAGTCGAGGCAGCATTGAAATAGGGATTATTCACTCTGGTAGCACCTCCTCCAGGTTGTTTATTTTTGTCACTGATTATTATTTTATTGTATAACTAATAGTAGTGTTTTTCATTTGTATTGATATTAGTTCTTTGTAGCGCTTATTGTCTTTCTATACAGATATATATATATATATATATATATCAAATAAAAATATTACTTGTGAGCACATTCAAATGTCTTACACAGGTCTGCAACCCTGTTGCGAATTGGCCATGAAAGTGTGGTGAATTTGAGTTTGTCAGCGTGTCCGGAATAAAATTTGTCTATACGGGAAGCGCGGTGGCGGCCGATGGAAGCACTGGTGCTGAGGGGGGCGGCCGCAGACGGTGGCCAGGAGCAGTGAGGAGGTGAATGCTGAGTGGAGGAGAGGATGACCAATCAGATAATGGCGGGGTGGAGCCCAGACCCCGGCGGCACCAGCGCCAGAGACTGATCTTAGGGGTGAGGGGGATTTTTACATGGTGTGGCGAATTTCAATTTTCTTTTGCCACACCTGTGGTTACATTGAGAAATTGGTTGCCCACCTATGCTCTATAGCATTTAGTAGCTATACTATTTTATAGTATCCAATGCATTAAATATAGCAATGCAATATTTGAGTCAACAAACTGATGGAGCACTGGAACAGTTAACCAAGTGTTACAATCATTTTACAGTGTGCAATCAAGTTATCTGTGGGTGATAAAACAGCTTGGTCGCTTTAAAGACGCTCAATATTTATACAACATAGAACAAATGTCCTTGTACGTATCAAAGTTTAATGACATTGTACACACTCACTTTGCAAAAAATATAAGTGAGTGTATAATATGCTGCCACAACAATCAAATGTAATCTTTATACTTTTGGAAATCTGGCACACTGCCCATTTCATTTAATTTTCTATTTTATGTGGCTCATACAATTTATTTTCCCCAGCCATAACAATCATGAACAAGAATACTTTGAGCTGACACTTGATGTGTTACTAAACATTTGGAAATGATTCACTATGACTTTTAATCTCAGGATTGGCACTGGTAAATAAAATAGTGATGCAACTAGTGATGAGAAAAACGGTCTGAATTTGATCCACAGATTTTCCCAGGCTTTTCAAACCAAATCCGATCCGCACCCTGTAACCCAAAGTCAGATTTCAGCAATTTTACCTAGCTCAGATTCTTTCAAATCCGGCCATGGTGCTCAGATTCTCGGATTTGAAAGAATTCGATGTTCGATCTAACGTAAATCTGGTCCATGGAACGTGCTTATATCAAATCCGTCGTCGGATTCAAAATGAATGCACGGCTTTTTATATACTCCTCCCCCTATTATAATTCTGTTTGACAGATTCCGTTTGCATGTTCGGATTCCAAATCCGTCACACGGATTTTCAGTAATATGGAAATAAAACCTGAATCTGCCTTTTTAAGACTAATACGTGGAAATCCGCGGTTTAAAGGAACTAGCCAATGCACTACAGATTTAGATTTTGACGTAAAATCCGCCCATCTCTTGGATGCAACTAGGAAAACATTAGATGGTCAGTTGAGAGTGTGAATACAGAGATACTAAACATTGTTTCCAATAATAGCTCAGGAGAACCATTCTTATATTCTAAAAAAAATAACTATAGTATGCTGTATTTCAGCAAAACATCAAGCCTAATTGTAATATTTAAATGTATCACACATTTATACATCACATTTATGCTGAGTCATCTTGCTTTCATAATGTTATGATGTTCTCAGCTTTAATGATTGTGAGAAGTTCACAAACATCCTAGCTGCTACTCTGCTAATTTTAAATTTGTATGCAGTATAAAAATGTTATGCTCAAATATAATCAAAAAGGGGAATACGTTTTATATTTCTCACTAATATATTGTGATGGATAAGAAACCACAACAAAACTCGAGATTAAAGGTGTTCGCATTGATTAACTTAAACTAGATTCACAAACAGTAATGTTAAATGAGGAAATCTCAAATGATTTAATTAAATACAACACTTTGTCCTTTTAAATTCATAGTGATGAGGTCTTGGATGCTTAAATTAAAACTACCACTCTAACTAAATGAACATCTGGCTAAAAGCATTGGCGGGAGGCATTAAATAGCTCTCCGTTTATTAAAGTGACAAACACAATTGTGAGTTTACTGCACTGAGTTTTACAAAATATTCAAGCAAATGTGTGAAAAGGTAACACTTTACTTACTTTTATAGCCACATTACAAGTTCTGTACGAAAATGCAGCAATGGCCTTAACAGTTAAAGCTATATTTTTAATACATTTTTTAATATGTGCCCCAACCGCTATCAAAACACTGCCTTCAACTCCACTCCTAGAATATTGTTTTTTTAGTGAAAAATTAGTTCTCACATTTGCCGCATAACACCTTAAAATCATTGTAATACTTTGGTACACCAAGATACATTCATTTTTTTTACTAAAAACACAAGATTGACAGCACTCAGTAAGACTAAAACAAGAGGCTAAATAGTGCAAATTGGAACAAGGAGGAACCATGTTTCCTCCACACAATCAATAAACAGTCAAATGTGTCCCAGCACTAAAGTGTTGAGAACATATTTTAGGGTTTATGCATTTGTTACTCTTCTATCTGTCACTGTTAGGACAAAATTGCTTTTAGTGACGCTTTATGCATAACTGTAGGCACCAAGGTGTCAGACCTTCATTTTCTATGTATAATCTGGTACAGTGCTAAAGGAGTCTGCCCCATTTTATATCCCATTATTGTTTTTGTTTGTTTGTTTGTTTCTTTGTAAAGATATTAGCAAACTAATGTAGCAACATACACAGTTTTTTTGTTGTTGCGTTCTTCATACATCAAATACTTAAATGTGAACTGACAAACTATTCATTTCTATGAAAAGAAAACTTTGACAAGGATTGCATTACAGACAACAAACTGATGTTGTTATGCTTCCGGACATTTTTATTCAAGTGGTGCCATTGATTGCATATACATGGCATTGACTACACCTGCTGAGACTGAGCACATTTAGAGGATCATTAAGCAATTCTATTCTATAAATGTGCTGGAAATGTGAGATGTAAACAGTATCACAAATGAAACAGGTGTAGCTCTGTGTATAGGGCAGGGGTGCACAAAGTTTTTTGCTGAGCCCACCCCCCCTGTGTCCTGGCTCCAGAGCTCGCCCCCCCCCCCAGTGACCTGGTGTCAAATGACGCAGAGGGTCACGTGACCCCGCAGCATCATTTGACATACATTTCCATGACCCCGCGGCGTCATTTGATGCCGTGTTGTCATGGTGACGTGAGCAGAAGCCAGCTGAATCCCAGTAAGTTGACGTTGCAGAAACCTCGCACGGTCTCCTGGCATTTAATTTAAATGCCTCAGGGAAGAGCGCATGGCCTCTGCAACTGCTTGCACCCCCACCAGAAAAATCACGTGCCCCCCCTTGGGGCGCCCCCCAGTTTGTGCACTGCTGGTATTGTATTGTATGTCTTTATTTATATAGCGCCATTAATGTACATAGCGCTTCACAGTATTAATACACGTGGTAATCAAATAAATAACAGATAATATAAATAACAGGTCGTGGGAATAAGTGCTTCAGACATAAAAGTAACATTAAGGAAATGGAGTCTCTGCTCTGAGGAGCTTACAGTCTAATTGGTAGGTAGGGAGAACGTACAGAGACAGTAGGAAGGTGTTCTGGTAAGTGCGTCTGCAGGGGGCCAAGCTATATGTATCATGTATCCATTATAATCTACAGTGCTATTCATATGCTTCTTTAAGTGAGAAGCACTTAAGGTGTGTCTTAAAGGTGGATATAGAGGGTGCTAGTCGGGTATTGAGGGGAAGGGCATTCCAGAGGTGCGGGGCAGTAAGTGAGAAAGGTTTAAGGCGGAGAGGGCTTTAGCTACAAAGGTGGTAGAAAGAAGACATCCTTGAGAGGAACGCAAGAATCGGGATGGTGCATAACGAAAAATTAGGGCTGAGATGTAAGGAGGGGCAGAAGAGTGTAAAGCTTTAAAAGTGAGGAGGGGTATTAAGTGTGTGATACGGGATTTGATCGGAAGCCAGGAGAGGGATTTCAGGAGGGGAGGCGCGAAGACAGATTTAGGAAAGAGTAGAGTGATTCTGGCAGCAGTGTTTAGGATAGATTGTAGGGGAGACAGGTGAGAGGCAGGAATGACGGACAGCAGGAGGTTATAGTAATCAAGACGGGAAAGAATGAGGGCCTGAGTCAGAATTTTAGCAGTCGAGCAACAGAGAAATGGGTGTATCTTTGTGATATTGCGGAGGAAAAAGCAACAGGTTTTGAATGGGAGAGGAGAATGTGAGAGACGAGTCGAGTGTGACACCTAAGCAGCGTGCCCTTGTGACCTGTGGGTTCTCTCTCTCCCTATCTACCTTCTGTACAAACCAAAGTTTCTGAATGTCTCTCTGCTATATCATCCTGGATGGCCCTCCGCCGCCTTAAACTAAACATGGCAAAAACAGAGCTCCTCATTCTTCCTCCAAAACCTGACCCTACTACCTCCTTCCACTTTACTGTTGGAAGTACGATCATTCACCCAGTAGCCCAAGCATGGCTGAATAGACCCTGGTAAGACATAGTAAATGTGACCAGTAGTAACTGATAAACATATAAAACAAATACAATTTGTGTATCAGTGATGGTAATGTGCAAACAGCTAAGCTCCTCTGTGAAAATCATATGCCCAAAAACAGTGTCTGAATGACCTAAGGTAACCCTCTGGGTGCCGATCTGGTTACTACTGGTCACATTTACTATGTCTTACCAGGGTCTATTCAGCCATTACCCTTGTGACCTGTAGCCCCAGTACCTACCAGTGCACACCCAGAGTATTCACTTATTACACAGGTCCACACCAGGATTTCTGTGCTGTTCTGGTACCAGCGATTTATTAAAATTGTCTGGTACACACAAACCAAGCCTGATACGGAGCCAATATGGCTATCATTTATTAGGATCAACCTACCTCCAGTACGTTGTTCTATCATCCATATTTTATATACGTTGCTAATAAAGATTATGTTTTAATTCAATCACAATCCTCCAGAGTGTGAACTTGAGTGCTATATCGGGTTCTCTCTCTCCCTATCTACTATTGTGTTCACGCCCAAAGCACCGTTCACACCCATTTACACTTGTGGCTGAAGCAGGGGCTCCCCTAACACATTAAATTTGTACAGAAGGTGTAAGGTCGTGTGTTGAAAAGTAAATTTGTGTGTCATCAGCATAGAGGTGATATTTAAACCCAAGAGATGTTATTAGGCCCCTAGAGAGAGTGTGTACAGAGAAAAGAGAAGAGGTCCAGGACAGAGCCCTTGGGTACCCCCACAGAGAGATCAATAGAGGAGGAGGTGTTAGCAGAATAGACACTGAAAGTACGATGGGAGAGGTAAGAGGAGATCCAGGATAGAGCTTTGTTACAAATACCAAGAGTATTGAGAATGTGAAGGAGAAGAGGGTGGTCCACAGTGTCAAATGCGGCAGAGAAGTCGAGTAATATGAGCAGAGTGTAATGACCTTTGTCTTTGGCAGCATGGAGGTCATCCGTTATTTTAGTGAGGGCTGTTTCCGTGGAGTGAGCAGTGCGGAAGCCAGATTGTAGAGGGCCTAGGAGAGAATAGGTGTTGAGAAAATGGAGCAAGCGTGAGAATACAAGATGTTCAAGGAGTTTGGAGGCAAAAGGCAGGAGGGAGACAGGTCGATAGCTAGAAAGACAGGTAGGGTCAAGCTTACTGTTTTTGAGTAATGGTATAACTGGTGCATGTTTAAAGGAGGATGGGAAGGTACCAGAATAGAGGGAGGAGTTAAAAATGTGTGTGAGTGTAGGGATTACAGTAGGACCAAGTGGTTTTAGGAGATGGGAGGGAATGGGGTCAAGAGAGCAAGTGGTAGAGAGGGAAGAGGAGTTCAACAGTGACACATCCTCCTCTGAGACAATGGAAAAAGAGTCAAGGAAGGCATGAGGAGAGTTAAGAAGATGTGTAGGATGGGAGGAAGAAACAGAGGGGATGTTCTGACGCATGGATTCCACCTTTTCTTTAAAATAGTCACCAAAGTCCTTGGCGTAGATGGAGGAAGAAGAGGCAGCTGAGGGTGTTTTGAGTAGAGCATCAAAGAAAGAGAAGAGTCGGCGTGGGTTAGACTTGTGTGTGTTGATTAATGAAGAAAAGTAGGCTTGTTTAGCTTGCGAGAGGCAGAGTTGAAACAGGATAGCATAAATTTGTAGTGAAGAAAATCTGCGAGAGTATGAGATTTCCTCCAGAGGCGTTCAGAGGAACGAGTGGAGGAACGTAGCATGCGTGTGTGGGAATTTAGCCAGGGTCTGGGATTAGAAGGGCGAGGATGGCAGAGAGAAATCGGGGCACGTAAATTAAGAGAGGAGGATAAGGCAGAGTTGTAGTTTCTGACCAGGATGTCAGGGTCTGTAACAGAGCTAGGAGAGGGAGGAGCGTAAAGTGGAATCAAAGTCTGGTAGGTGAATAGAGTGCAGGTTATAGGGCATTGACCAGAAAAGAGGGTGGCCTGGTCACCCAGAGGGACCGAAATCAATTATTATGACCTTCACTTTATTTCTCAGTATTGAGTGCTAAAATTAGATTACGGACTTTTGGCACAGTGATTCATTGCAATCATTGTGTGCTACTATATACACGATAGTGAGAGAACTACTGTATTACTGTATAACTCATAGCATTATCTTTAGCTAAATATAAATACAAAAAAAGCATGCCAGTGAATCAAGTTTATTTTGAATTAAACCTATAGTCAGTTTTCAATTTTGGATTAGGATTTTTAAGCATCTTCCTTCAGTTAGGCCAAATCCATAAAACATAGTGTAAAAAACTAAAACAAATGTTTTCCAAGAGACACATACATAACATGCAAATATACTAAAACCTTTATGAATGCAGGAAGAGATTGTTCAACAGAGCCTATATTTTTTAAATCTAATGCTAGGGAGTGCTGTCAGGTTTGTGGTCTGAAAGACACAGGCAGGGTATTAAACCACACAGGATGAGATATCTACAGTAGTTGTTATGGTGTTTCCCCCACCCTATGAGAGATTCCCCTTTTACCAGGTGTATGGTGCATGCTATATAAAATAACTGATAGTACACCGCTCACCAAAATAGCAAATAGTGTAACCGGTGCAAAGGGATAGTACTAGCATGGCAAGTATACAGGAAGACAATAGGTTAATCTCCCACAGATCCCAGATAACTGCACACAGGCTAATAAAATATATTGCACAGATAGAGTTGCTTGTATTACTACAGGGAGTGGATTGAGGGGAGGGGGTTATTATTATTCACTGAATTTTTGCGTCGTGACAATGTGCGTCTACATAGATGTTTAATAAAGGTTTATTGTTTTGCCCATAGGGCATTTTAGGTGATTGCTCTATCCCAATATTGGGTACAATTACCAGGAACCCCCTCCCCTCAATCCACTCCCTGTAGTAATACAAGCAACTCTATCTGTGCAATATATTTTATTAGCCTGTGTGCAGTTATCTGGGATCTGTGGGAGATTAACCTATTGTCTTCCTGTATGGTGCATGCTACCTGTCGGTGCACAAGAGGCTGAGTTGTCCGCCGATGGTGGTGGGGACTTAAGGACAGGCTTCTGGTGTATAAAACAGACATTTACTCCATGCTACACATTTGCCGTAAGTCCAGATGTATGGAGGCAATCTACTACGGTAGAAACGGTTACCACTACCCCCAGTAAGATCAAACATCAGGCAGGAGGTATATTCAACTGGAACAGATTTATTCCTGTACACTTGACAGCACACTGCAGTTTTCTGCCAAACACAGTCTCTGTTCCGGTCTCTCAAAGTCAGGATGGTACCTGGACCTTCACTAAGGGTCAAGGGCTCCCACAGCAGTCCTTACTCTTCCCCAGCCCTCTAGCAGGACCAGGGGAACAGGTAATCACTCACTCTCCCCATTGGGAGGATGACCGGGCCCAACCAGTGCTCAGAAGGCCTGTGTGATACCTTGTCTCTCTCACGGTAGAGACACACTACTCAATTTGGGGTTGCACCTCCCTTAAGTACAGTAGGGGGAAGGTGCTAGGTCTGAATCCAGGATTGGGCAGAACACAGACCTAGTCACACCTTCTCCCATGTCACTCAAGGGACTGCCTGTGTAGGGGGAAACCACATGATTAGTCCTGGTATGGCCTGCTTTTACCAAGACGTGCATGCCAGTGAGGGCAGAATTGTAGCCAGGAACCAGCCATGACTACATAGAGCTTGCAACACAGTAGCAATGCGTAGGTGTAACAAAAGGGCTGATAACCCCTGTCATGATAGAGAGTGTTTGGCCCAGGATTAAAGGGGTTACACCCCATTTGTCCCCCCTCTACTCTCACCTGGGAAGCAAGGGTTTAACTGGACTGAGGTCTAGCAATGTGTTTTTACCTTGCTTCAGTATCCAAATGTTTATTCCCCTGTAAAAATATGTTGTTTCTGTTCCAGTGTGCACCACACAAACACTGGGATCCATCCGGGAGGGCAAGGGTTAATAGTTGAATAGCGATTATAGCCCTTTGTTTATGTTACCCTCAAATATGCCTGCCTACTAAGGAATGCAAATGGTCAGGAGAGCGACCAAATGTTTAGGAAGAAGACCCCTGATCAAAGGCTCAGCCACTCTACCTGTTTGCATGAAGCTGGAGTGGATTGTGAGTGTTATAACTCACACTTACAAACCATAGTATTCTGCCAGACACCCCATTTGGTAGACTGGCCGACGCCCCTGATTTAGGAGTGGGGCTACAGAAATGAGTGACCTTATTAAATATAAGAATATTATGAGATGTCCTCGGCTGAACGTACTAAAAATTACATATGTGTAACCAGGGGACCGAGTCGCAAATAACGATTACAGACACATGATGTCTAGCAGGTCCTACGAGACAAATATTAATATCTCTCTTAATTTTAGTATTACACGGTAATATTTAGTCTCATTGGAAGCGTCATGCGTGACGGAATGTATTAATATATCTCGCGTGCCAGTAAGTACTACTGAACTGAAGTTATGAAGTTATTTAAAGGGTATATGGGATTTTGGATCTGCTCTGAAAATGCAGACCCCATCTGCTATGCTAATAGGGTAGGAAGAGCATCCTGAAAGAATTAGCATAGCCCAGTGATCAAAAGGTAACTGTCCTAATTGTTTATACTGGGGGCAGGAACCAAGGAACTGAGTGTTTTTAAGTGTGATACTTCACACTTACAAGGGAAGCCAAAATCTGCTTCAAAGAGCTTTTTCTAGCCAAGTCGGCGTCTAGGGTTAAGAGATGGGTGTGAAATGGTATTTAACCCAGAATCAGCCCTTACTCCTGGTCCTTCATGTCCTTCATGTCTTTCGTGTCTTGATGATTATGAAGATTATTGTATGAACTGCCAGTCCAGATATGACTGTTTCATCATTCCATCTTAAGTAAGTGCATATTTTGTCTGTTATTTGTATATCTTGTTGTGTTCACCTTTTTCAAGGAATGAATTATATTTTATCATATCTAAGCCTCGTTCAGTTCAACCCAGTGATATTTGGTGTGTATTATTAATAGAAACAAAAAAAGAACAGCGCAAAAAAACCATAGTGTAGTATATTTAAATAGTTTTATAAAAAATAAAGGTGAGTATTGCACGTACATCAAAAAGAAGGGTTAATAGCAAGACATGTTAGGGACATGTTACCACTCGGCAGGCATAACGGGATACAGGCACCGGGAATTGGACGTCCTCCCTCAAGATGCTGGTATCTGGATGCGGAGTATACAGCTCAGCTCGGTTCACAGCGTTGGGGAACCTTCCCGCGCCTTCACGGAGCTCACAGCAGTTGTTCTCAGGGGTGGATCACCGCGTCTCTTCCTGGTTAGTCCACGTTGGCGTGTGACGTCATCCGGCAGCGTCTCTCGGCCGGTCGCGTCTTTAGTGCGTCACTCCTTGGCGATATGCAGTCGAGCAGTGTACAGAGTCCCTTGCAGGTCCCGCAATGAAACAAATGTCCCAATATAATCCCGCAATGGGGGTATATGTAAAGAATAAAGGAACGCGCCCTCTCCTACGCGTTTCGTACTTTCGTACTTCGTCAGGGAATGATGGAGGAGGTTCCAGGGGCGGTTCTTATACACTCAGCATTATTGCTATTGGTTCAGGGTAATTGTATTCAACTCCCCCCACCTGGAGAGACATTCACTCATCCCGTGGAGGGACTCAAGTTACAAAGACATTTTTTATATAAACATACATGGGATAAAGCACACTTAAAATAATATAATAAACTTTAATAATTCAAATCAAGGCTTTTAAAAATATATATATATCAAATCAAGACTCTAAAAGTAAAGAAACAAAAAATTAGTCACATAATAAAAATCACATTTAGAGATGTAAAGTGCTAACTCCCAATAGTTAAGAGTAACATAGATTAGCATATGATTTCTAGTAAATATATAAATACATATGGAAATCTATAGGATAATGTAATGGTCTAGGAATAGATCTTAGGGGTTAAAGTTTGTTAGAGTTATTTCAAAGAGAGAAGGTATTCTGATAATCCTTAAAGGTATTAATTCTATATACCTTAAAATATATTTTAAAATAATTAATTAAATATTTCTTAAAACACTGGTGCAGTTCATGTTTAATTGAAAAATTACTAATTAAAAAAGAGACCATACGTCAATCTCCTCATTTAGACCTAGTGGAGACAGAGTCTGGAGTTTATAAATCCACAGACTTTCTTGTTTGGACAATTTCTTGTCTCTGTCACCACCACGTCTACCTGATTGTACAATCTGAATTCCCACATATGTCAAGAGCGAAGAGTCACAGTCATGTTTGATTTTAAAATGTCTGGACACGCTATGTTGTTCTAATCCTAATCTAATGTTTCTAGCGTGTTCTAAAATCCTGACTCTTAAAAATCTTTTAGTTCGCCCAACATATTGGTATCCACAGGGACACTGCAATAAATAAACCACATATGTGGATTTACAAGATATGCAATCTTTCACCTATTTTGGGGCCCTCTCTCCAAAACAACCAAGCTTTATCTATCGTCGGGCTAAGACCCTCAAGCACTTCCTAGCACCTAGTGATATTGGTTTCCCTACTAATATGTCACTGGAGCCATCATGGATGCCGACTAAGCCAAACGGCAATTTTTGCTGTGGGAAGTGCAAAGCCTGTAAAATGTTAAGTTCTAACCGCAAATCTTTTATATCTAACACGACTAAGGAAAAATTCACAGTGAAAGATTGCATATCTTGTAAATCCACATATGTGGTTTATTTATTGCAGTGTCCCTGTGGATACCAATATGTTGGGCGAACTAAAAGATTTTTAAGAGTCAGGATTTTAGAACACGCTAGAAACATTAGATTAGGATTAGAACAACATAGCGTGTCCAGACATTTTAAAATCAAACATGACTGTGACTCTTCGCTCTTGACATATGTGGGAATTCAGATTGTACAATCAGGTAGACGTGGTGGTGACAGAGACAAGAAATTGTCCAAACAAGAAAGTCTGTGGATTTATAAACTCCAGACTCTGTCTCCACTAGGTCTAAATGAGGAGATTGACGTACTGTATGGTCTCTTTTTTAATTAGTAATTTTTCAATTAAACATGAACTGCACCAGTGTTTTAAGAAATATTTAATTAATTATTTTAAAATATATTTTAAGGTATATAGAATTAATACCTTTAAGGATTATCAGAATACCTTCTCTCTTTGAAATAACTCTAACAAACTTTAACCCCTAAGATCTATTCCTAGACCATTACATTATCCTATAGATTTCCATATGTATTTATATATTTACTAGAAATCATATGCTAATCTATGTTACTCTTAACTATTGGGAGTTAGCACTTTACATCTCTAAATGTGATTTTTATTATGTGACTAATTTTTTGTTTCTTTACTTTTAGAGTCTTGATTTGATATATATATATTTTTAAAAGCCTTGATTTGAATTATTAAAGTTTATTATATTATTTTAAGTGTGCTTTATCCCATGTATGTTTATATAAAAAATGTCTTTGTAACTTGAGTCCCTCCACGGGATGAGTGAATGTCTCTCCAGGTGGGGGGAGTTGAATACAATTACCCTGAACCAATAGCAATAATGCTGAGTGTATAAGAACCGCCCCTGGAACCTCCTCCATCATTCCCTGACGAAGTACGAAAGTACGAAACGCGTAGGAGAGGGCGCGTTCCTTTATTCTTTACATATACCCCCATTGCGGCATTATATTGGGACATTTGTTTCATTGCGGGACCTGCAAGGGACTCTGTACACTGCTCGACTGCATATCGCCAAGGAGTGACGCACTAAAGACGCGACCGGCCGAGAGACGCTGCCGGATGACGTCACACGCCAACGTGGACTAACCAGGAAGAGACGCGGTGATCCACCCCTGAGAACAACTGCTGTGAGCTCCGTGAAGGCGCGGGAAGGTTCCCCAACGCTGTGAACCGAGCTGAGCTGTATACTCCGCATCCAGATACCAGCATCTTGAGGGAGGACGTCCAATTCCCGGTGCCTGTATCCCGTTATGCCTGCCGAGTGGTAACATGTCCCTAACATGTCTTGCTATTAACCCTTCTTTTTGATGTACGTGCAATACTCACCTTTATTTTTTATAAAACTATTTAAATATACTACACTATGGTTTTTTTGCGCTGTTCTTTTTTTGTTTCTATCTAGCTTGGTGTTTGAACCATTCTCACTGATCAGCAGCACAAAACATCACCTATCAGGTTGTATTATTAATTTATATATAAGTCACTTTTCTTTAGCACAGACCACATTGAGCGCAACTTTTTTCTGTTTTCACTTTAATCTTTAGTTCACTTTTGCTGCACAGGTTGGTTTGTTTGTGGATATATCACAACTGTTTAATGACCACAGTTTTTTACATATGTATACAATTTTATATCTTTAAGTAATTCTTTATAATATAGAATTTATTTTTAAATAGTGATTTAACTGTTGCACACGTCACTATGGCTTGGTCACTATCAAGCTGTAGAGAAAAGAGGGCTGCATTATTTGACTCAATGTTTAAAGATGAAACACATGTTTTTGAGGATGAATACATAATTGACATTCCTGTTGAAACCCATTTTAAGCAACTAGAAAATTTGCTACTAACCGAAACCAAACAATGGTTAGAACGTAACACTATCCAAAGATACCTGGACTGCGGGAGAGTACCCCGTGGGTTACGTTTCCAAAAGAATCCCACTTTTGGAAGGGATAACATCCAATTTATGAAAGAATGGGATAGAATTCAGGAGGAATGTTCAAGAGAATTAATGAGATTGATCATCTTTGAACGCAGTAGGACAATTGCAGCTTTAGAAAAAGATATTTGTAATAAAATTAAAGTTTTGGAACCGTTAGTTATACATACTGACTGCTCCAAATTGGAATGCGAACTCAAAATGACTCTAGAGTCAACGACGGAGGAGATTATGCTTAATAAGCAGAAATTTTTTTACCGTGATAAACACGATTATGATAATGGTCGACAAAAGGATTGGAATAGATCCGAAAGGGAAAAAGTCACTGTTTCACATGGTCAAAATCCCCCCAATAAATATCATGGTAATAACTACCAAAAGAAAAAAAGAGATAATAGTCTCCATTTTGAGGGGGAAAGGGTCCATAAGGAACAAACTAAAGATCAACATAGACCAGTTAAAAACTATAGAAAAAAGTCACAAGATAAGCGTCATAATAGTTACAGTAAGAGGAGGGATAGCTCCAATAATAGGTCAGAGTATACTTATAAAGAACAACATAAGAAAGATACTCACCAGAAAGAAAAACAATATGACCATCAGAGGACAAATACACCCCCAAGGAAAGACCGCGAGCAAACATCCCCTAAGAAATCCCTTTTTCTGGAGGAACTCAAGCAGAGATACTTGGGTTCGAAGGAAAAGGGGAATACAATAAGAGAGAAAGAAAAGAAAATTTTAGAGACCCCCAGGTCACAAAAAAGACACCACTCACCAGAAGAGGAACAAGAGCAGGGTGTAAGACCAAAACAAAGAAGGGAGTCGAATTAATTAAAAATGATTCTTTTAAAGGTATTTTTAATCTATCCAATGTTGATCTCACTTTATGTCAAAAATTGGTTCTGAGTAAAGGGCTTAAATTTTCACAATCAAGTGGTCCCAATGGTTTTCAGTTATTTTCTGACCTGCATAGGTTTACTAGGAACCTGACATTAAAGAGGCATTTCCTAAAAAAAGAGACAGGAATTGACCATGGTAATCAAATTGCAAGTGCAGATCCTACTGATATAGACCCACATTTGACACTTTGTCAACATAGTGATTTTAAACCACCTTCAAGGATTTATCCGGCCCAAAGTAAAGGGAGTTTTATTGACTCATTTTTTAATATAGTTAATAACGAATTTACATCACTGGTTAAAAATTTTAAAACATCTGATATACCGCACAATCTTAGTTATCGTGAACATTTAGCACTTAAAGAACTTCAAGACAGGAAAGATTTAATCATAAGGCAGGCAGATAAAGGTGGAGGAGTAGTTATCCAAAACCGCGCAAGCTATGAAATGGAGGCTATGCGCATTTTGAATGACCCCGACAACTATAGTAAACTTGGTCAGGATCCAACAAATATGTTTGTTTCTGAGCTACAGAGCCTTTTGGATGAGGCTGTTGCATCCACAGTACTATCTAAATTAGAATATCAATTTTTGAATGTTTCATTCCCTACCATACCAGTGTATTATCACCTTCCCAAGATACACAAGGCCTCTATCGATCCACCGGGTAGACCCATAATCTCTGGAATTGGATCCTTAACATCAAACTTGTCACAGTATGTGGATTTTTTTCTGCAAAAATATGTAAAAATACTGCCATCATATATTAAAGATACCACTGCCGTTTTAAATTTAGTCAAAACCATTCAATGGCAGGAAGGTTATAGATGGGCAACGTTTGATGTTCAATCCCTTTATACATGTATTCCCCATGATAAAGGGATTGGGGCAATAAAGGAGACGTTATCCAGAGATGTGGATCTTCACCCTCTAAATTGTGAATTTATTATCGATGCCATCATTTTTATATTGTCACACAACTATTTTCTATTTTTGAATCAGTTCTATCTACAGTTGTGTGGCACTGCCATGGGGACGCGATTTGCTCCCAGTTATGCGAACATATACATGGGGATATGGGAAGATAACTTTATATGGCACAATAACCCATTCGCTAATCGAGTTATTGTATGGCAAAGATATATCGATGATGTCTTGTGTGTCTGGGAGGGTGATGAGGACACTTTGGAGCTCTTTAAGGTCTATCTGAACTCGAATGATTACAATTTGAAATTTACATCTGAGACAAATGTAAGTCAGATAGATTTTTTGGACTTAAGTTTAATGTCAAGGGTGGGTGAAAACATCAACACTAAAACTTTCTTTAAAAAAGTGGATACTAACAGCTTCCTTCTGTCTTCCAGTAATCACAAAAGATCCTGGATTGACAACATACCCCAAAGTCAGTTTATGCGTATTAAACGTAACTGCAGTCTCCAAGCTGACTTTGAAGTTCAATCGGTCTCTCTTTTGGATAAATTTATAGAACGTGGGTATGATAAGGCCCTTTTGCTCAGCTCTTTAGAAAAAGTCGATAGAATGGATAGGGACTCTCTACTGATTCAGAAGATGAAAAGAACAACAAATGATGAGGTAGACGACAAACTAAAAGTCCCATTCATTACAGAGTTTAGCTCAGTGAGCACTAGTGTGCAAAAAATAATTAATAAAAACTGGGGCATTCTCTGTAATGATCCTATTTTGGGGCCCTCTCTCCAAAACAAACCAAGCTTTATCTATCGTCGGGCTAAGACCCTCAAGCACTTCCTAGCACCTAGTGATATTGGTTTCCCTACTAATATGTCACTGGAGCCATCATGGATGCCGACTAAGCCAAACGGCAATTTTTGCTGTGGGAAGTGCAAAGCCTGTAAAATGTTAAGTTCTAACCGCAAATCTTTTATATCTAACACGACTAAGGAAAAATTCACAGTGAAAGATTGCATATCTTGTAAATCCACATATGTGGTTTATTTATTGCAGTGTCCCTGTGGATACCAATATGTTGGGCGAACTAAAAGATTTTTAAGAGTCAGGATTTTAGAACACGCTAGAAACATTAGATTAGGATTAGAACAACATAGCGTGTCCAGACATTTTAAAATCAAACATGACTGTGACTCTTCGCTCTTGACATATGTGGGAATTCAGATTGTACAATCAGGTAGACGTGGTGGTGACAGAGACAAGAAATTGTCCAAACAAGAAAGTCTGTGGATTTATAAACTCCAGACTCTGTCTCCACTAGGTCTAAATGAGGAGATTGACGTATAGTCTCTTTTTTAATTAGTAATTTTTCAATTAAACATGAACTGCACCAGTGTTTTAAGAAATATTTAATTAATTATTTTAAAATATATTTTAAGGTATATAGAATTAATACCTTTAAGGATTATCAGAATACCTTCTCTCTTTGAAATAACTCTAACAAACTTTAACCCCTAAGATCTATTCCTAGACCATTACATTATCCTATAGATTTCCATATGTATTTATATATTTACTAGAAATCATATGCTAATCTATGTTACTCTTAACTATTGGGAGTTAGCACTTTACATCTCTAAATGTGATTTTTATTATGTGACTAATTTTTTGTTTCTTTACTTTTAGAGTCTTGATTTGATATATATATATTTTTAAAAGCCTTGATTTGAATTATTAAAGTTTATTATATTATTTTAAGTGTGCTTTATCCCATGTATGTTTATATAAAAAATGTCTTTGTAACTTGAGTCCCTCCACGGGATGAGTGAATGTCTCTCCAGGTGGGGGGAGTTGAATACAATTACCCTGAACCAATAGCAATAATGCTGAGTGTATAAGAACCGCCCCTGGAACCTCCTCCATCATTCCCTGACGAAGTACGAAAGTACGAAACGCGTAGGAGAGGGCGCGTTCCTTTATTCTTTACATATACCCCCATTGCGGCATTATATTGGGACATTTGTTTCATTGCGGGACCTGCAAGGGACTCTGTACACTGCTCGACTGCATATCGCCAAGGAGTGACGCACTAAAGACGCGACCGGCCGAGAGACGCTGCCGGATGACGTCACACGCCAACGTGGACTAACCAGGAAGAGACGCGGTGATCCACCCCTGAGAACAACTGCTGTGAGCTCCGTGAAGGCGCGGGAAGGTTCCCCAACGCTGTGAACCGAGCTGAGCTGTATACTCCGCATCCAGATACCAGCATCTTGAGGGAGGACGTCCAATTCCCGGTGCCTGTATCCCGTTATGCCTGCCGAGTGGTAACATGTCCCTAACATGTCTTGCTATTAACCCTTCTTTTTGATGTACGTGCAATACTCACCTTTATTTTTTATAAAACTATTTAAATATACTACACTATGGTTTTTTTGCGCTGTTCTTTTTTTGTTTCTATCTAGCTTGGTGTTTGAACCATTCTCACTGATCAGCAGCACAAAACATCACCTATCAGGTTGTATTATTAATTTATATATAAGTCACTTTTCTTTAGCACAGACCACATTGAGCGCAACTTTTTTCTGTTTTCACTTTAATCTTTAGTTCACTTTTGCTGCACAGGTTGGTTTGTTTGTGGATATATCACAACTGTTTAATGACCACAGTTTTTTACATATGTATACAATTTTATATCTTTAAGTAATTCTTTATAATATAGAATTTATTTTTAAATAGTGATTTAACTGTTGCACACGTCACTATGGCTTGGTCACTATCAAGCTGTAGAGAAAAGAGGGCTGCATTATTTGACTCAATGTTTAAAGATGAAACACATGTTTTTGAGGATGAATACATAATTGACATTCCTGTTGAACCCCATTTTAAGCAACTAGAAAATTTGCTACTAACCGAAACCAAACAATGGTTAGAACGTAACACTATCCAAAGATACCTGGACTGCGGGAGAGTACCCCGTGGGTTACGTTTCCAAAAGAATCCCACTTTTGGAAGGGATAACATCCAATTTATGAAAGAATGGGATAGAATTCAGGAGGAATGTTCAAGAGAATTAATGAGATTGATCATCTTTGAACGCAGTAGGACAATTGCAGCTTTAGAAAAAGATATTTGTAATAAAATTAAAGTTTTGGAACCGTTAGTTATACATACTGACTGCTCCAAATTGGAATGCGAACTCAAAATGACTCTAGAGTCAACGACGGAGGAGATTATGCTTAATAAGCAGAAATTTTTTTACCGTGATAAACACGATTATGATAATGGTCGACAAAAGGATTGGAATAGATCCGAAAGGGAAAAAGTCACTGTTTCACATGGTCAAAATCCCCCCAATAAATATCATGGTAATAACTACCAAAAGAAAAAAAGAGATAATAGTCTCCATTTTGAGGGGGAAAGGGTCCATAAGGAACAAACTAAAGATCAACATAGACCAGTTAAAAACTATAGAAAAAAGTCACAAGATAAGCGTCATAATAGTTACAGTAAGAGGAGGGATAGCTCCAATAATAGGTCAGAGTATACTTATAAAGAACAACATAAGAAAGATACTCACCAGAAAGAAAAACAATATGACCATCAGAGGACAAATACACCCCCAAGGAAAGACCGCGAGCAAACATCCCCTAAGAAATCCCTTTTTCTGGAGGAACTCAAGCAGAGATACTTGGGTTCGAAGGAAAAGGGGAATACAATAAGAGAGAAAGAAAAGAAAATTTTAGAGACCCCCAGGTCACAAAAAAGACACCACTCACCAGAAGAGGAACAAGAGCAGGGTGTAAGACCAAAACAAAGAAGGGAGTCGAATTAATTAAAAATGATTCTTTTAAAGGTATTTTTAATCTATCCAATGTTGATCTCACTTTATGTCAAAAATTGGTTCTGAGTAAAGGGCTTAAATTTTCACAATCAAGTGGTCCCAATGGTTTTCAGTTATTTTCTGACCTGCATAGGTTTACTAGGAACCTGACATTAAAGAGGCATTTCCTAAAAAAAGAGACAGGAATTGACCATGGTAATCAAATTGCAAGTGCAGATCCTACTGATATAGACCCACATTTGACACTTTGTCAACATAGTGATTTTAAACCACCTTCAAGGATTTATCCGGCCCAAAGTAAAGGGAGTTTTATTGACTCATTTTTTAATATAGTTAATAACGAATTTACATCACTGGTTAAAAATTTTAAAACATCTGATATACCGCACAATCTTAGTTATCGTGAACATTTAGCACTTAAAGAACTTCAAGACAGGAAAGATTTAATCATAAGGCAGGCAGATAAAGGTGGAGGAGTAGTTATCCAAAACCGCGCAAGCTATGAAATGGAGGCTATGCGCATTTTGAATGACCCCGACAACTATAGTAAACTTGGTCAGGATCCAACAAATATGTTTGTTTCTGAGCTACAGAGCCTTTTGGATGAGGCTGTTGCATCCACAGTACTATCTAAATTAGAATATCAATTTTTGAATGTTTCATTCCCTACCATACCAGTGTATTATCACCTTCCCAAGATACACAAGGCCTCTATCGATCCACCGGGTAGACCCATAATCTCTGGAATTGGATCCTTAACATCAAACTTGTCACAGTATGTGGATTTTTTTCTGCAAAAATATGTAAAAATACTGCCATCATATATTAAAGATACCACTGCCGTTTTAAATTTAGTCAAAACCATTCAATGGCAGGAAGGTTATAGATGGGCAACGTTTGATGTTCAATCCCTTTATACATGTATTCCCCATGATAAAGGGATTGGGGCAATAAAGGAGACGTTATCCAGAGATGTGGATCTTCACCCTCTAAATTGTGAATTTATTATCGATGCCATCATTTTTATATTGTCACACAACTATTTTCTATTTTTGAATCAGTTCTATCTACAGTTGTGTGGCACTGCCATGGGGACGCGATTTGCTCCCAGTTATGCGAACATATACATGGGGATATGGGAAGATAACTTTATATGGCACAATAACCCATTCGCTAATCGAGTTATTGTATGGCAAAGATATATCGATGATGTCTTGTGTGTCTGGGAGGGTGATGAGGACACTTTGGAGCTCTTTAAGGTCTATCTGAACTCGAATGATTACAATTTGAAATTTACATCTGAGACAAATGTAAGTCAGATAGATTTTTTGGACTTAAGTTTAATGTCAAGGGTGGGTGAAAACATCAACACTAAAACTTTCTTTAAAAAAGTGGATACTAACAGCTTCCTTCTGTCTTCCAGTAATCACAAAAGATCCTGGATTGACAACATACCCCAAAGTCAGTTTATGCGTATTAAACGTAACTGCAGTCTCCAAGCTGACTTTGAAGTTCAATCGGTCTCTCTTTTGGATAAATTTATAGAACGTGGGTATGATAAGGCCCTTTTGCTCAGCTCTTTAGAAAAAGTCGATAGAATGGATAGGGACTCTCTACTGATTCAGAAGATGAAAAGAACAACAAATGATGAGGTAGACGACAAACTAAAAGTCCCATTCATTACAGAGTTTAGCTCAGTGAGCACTAGTGTGCAAAAAATAATTAATAAAAACTGGGGCATTCTCTGTAATGATCCTATTTTGGGGCCCTCTCTCCAAAACAAACCAAGCTTTATCTATCGTCGGGCTAAGACCCTCAAGCACTTCCTAGCACCTAGTGATATTGGTTTCCCTACTAATATGTCACTGGAGCCATCATGGATGCCGACTAAGCCAAACGGCAATTTTTGCTGTGGGAAGTGCAAAGCCTGTAAAATGTTAAGTTCTAACCGCAAATCTTTTATATCTAACACGACTAAGGAAAAATTCACAGTGAAAGATTGCATATCTTGTAAATCCACATATGTGGTTTATTTATTGCAGTGTCCCTGTGGATACCAATATGTTGGGCGAACTAAAAGATTTTTAAGAGTCAGGATTTTAGAACACGCTAGAAACATTAGATTAGGATTAGAACAACATAGCGTGTCCAGACATTTTAAAATCAAACATGACTGTGACTCTTCGCTCTTGACATATGTGGGAATTCAGATTGTACAATCAGGTAGACGTGGTGGTGACAGAGACAAGAAATTGTCCAAACAAGAAAGTCTGTGGATTTATAAACTCCAGACTCTGTCTCCACTAGGTCTAAATGAGGAGATTGACGTATAGTCTCTTTTTTAATTAGTAATTTTTCAATTAAACATGAACTGCACCAGTGTTTTAAGAAATATTTAATTAATTATTTTAAAATATATTTTAAGGTATATAGAATTAATACCTTTAAGGATTATCAGAATACCTTCTCTCTTTGAAATAACTCTAACAAACTTTAACCCCTAAGATCTATTCCTAGACCATTACATTATCCTATAGATTTCCATATGTATTTATATATTTACTAGAAATCATATGCTAATCTATGTTACTCTTAACTATTGGGAGTTAGCACTTTACATCTCTAAATGTGATTTTTATTATGTGACTAATTTTTTGTTTCTTTACTTTTAGAGTCTTGATTTGATATATATATATTTTTAAAAGCCTTGATTTGAATTATTAAAGTTTATTATATTATTTTAAGTGTGCTTTATCCCATGTATGTTTATATAAAAAATGTCTTTGTAACTTGAGTCCCTCCACGGGATGAGTGAATGTCTCTCCAGGTGGGGGGAGTTGAATACAATTACCCTGAACCAATAGCAATAATGCTGAGTGTATAAGAACCGCCCCTGGAACCTCCTCCATCATTCCCTGACGAAGTACGAAAGTACGAAACGCGTAGGAGAGGGCGCGTTCCTTTATTCTTTACATATACCCCCATTGCGGCATTATATTGGGACATTTGTTTCATTGCGGGACCTGCAAGGGACTCTGTACACTGCTCGACTGCATATCGCCAAGGAGTGACGCACTAAAGACGCGACCGGCCGAGAGACGCTGCCGGATGACGTCACACGCCAACGTGGACTAACCAGGAAGAGACGCGGTGATCCACCCCTGAGAACAACTGCTGTGAGCTCCGTGAAGGCGCGGGAAGGTTCCCCAACGCTGTGAACCGAGCTGAGCTGTATACTCCGCATCCAGATACCAGCATCTTGAGGGAGGACGTCCAATTCCCGGTGCCTGTATCCCGTTATGCCTGCCGAGTGGTAACATGTCCCTAACATGTCTTGCTATTAACCCTTCTTTTTGATGTACGTGCAATACTCACCTTTATTTTTTATAAAACTATTTAAATATACTACACTATGGTTTTTTTGCGCTGTTCTTTTTTTGTTTCTATCTAGCTTGGTGTTTGAACCATTCTCACTGATCAGCAGCACAAAACATCACCTATCAGGTTGTATTATTAATTTATATATAAGTCACTTTTCTTTAGCACAGACCACATTGAGCGCAACTTTTTTCTGTGTATTATTAATAGCCTGTCACAAAGTTACCATCACAACCCCTTGTTGCTAGCACAACCCTATTGCATACAGTAGCTAGCACAACCCTATTGCATAACGTTCGTCAGTTCTAGACTCTGCGTTTCCTGTTGCTGTCCTTGTAGAGAGCTAGGACAATAAAACATTGTAAGCAACAGAGGGATTTATCAAGATACAGTATGATGCAGGGACGCACACTCGATTCGACATTGGCTGCAATTCAAGCCAATCGCAGTGTATGCCACATCCGATGCAATACTCCGCATTATTATGTATTTATACGTTTGTCACATAATAATTTGGCTACTAAAAATAAGTTTTTTTTAGGGGGAGAAAAATGGTGTCCAAAAGGGGTACATAAATCTGTAGCCCATATTACTTTCTCCAGAGTTGAAAATGGCATGGGACATGTACTTCAGCGATCCCTGTCACAGGTGGAAAATGTCATGGCTAGCCAAAAAATTCTAGCTACATTTGTTACCTTTCCCAGTAAAAACTCCAGGACTTTTCCTAATAATTTCATAATCACTATAAGGAATCTCATGGTTATCTGTATTAAAATGTTTTCGGATCTAATTAGATCCTAGCCATGGGCGTAGCTATATCCTGGTCGGCCTGGGCAAAGACTGGAGGCCCGTGCTCTTGGGGGGCCCACTCAGGGTCACCAACAGGGGGGGAGGGGGAGAGACATTTGGCCCAGCAGTCTAGCCATCGACCACAGAAGTGAGGGCCACCTTTTTCCTCCAGGTTCCTTAACAGCAACTTGCTGCTGTATCAGGAGCTGTGACCTGTGAGCAGTGAGAGGGTGGTGGGTGGGGCGGGGGGGGGTGTTTGAGGTTGCAGAGAGTAGGCAGCAGTGGCTGGGGCGGAACTGAGGCAAATAGCGACAGAGCTCTGCCTGCCTCTGATCTCCATGACATCAGGAGAGGAGTTACCATGTGCTGCTGTTTGATGGTATGCTGTGTGTATTTATGTGTCAATTTGCTGTGTGTGTTTGTATGTCAGTTGGTTGTTTGTGGGTCAGTGTGTGTGTGTGTTTCAGTCTGTCAGTGTGCTTTAGTGTGTCAGTATGCTGTGTGTGTTTGTGTGTCAGTTTGTTGTTTGTGTGTCAGCGTGTTATGCATGTGTGTGTATGTTTCAGTCTGTTAGTGTACTTCAGTGTGTCAGTATGCTGTGTGTGTTTGTGTGTAAATGTGTCCATTACAGTTTGCTCTGTCAGTGTGCTATTTGTGCCTCAGTGTCTGTCAGTGTGCTGTGTGTGATTCAGATTCTCAGTGTGCTGTGTAGACCTCAGTGTACGCAATTGAGGTAACACGTGATAACAATCTTTTTATTTGAGCATTTTAAAAAATAGTTTCTGTCATTCTTTACACAATTGTCTATAGTTATCTATATGAAAAGAAAAAGTTACTGTGCTATATACTGTACACCAGTGTTTTTCAACCACTTGTGTGTGTGGGGGGGGGGGGGGGGAAGGTTATTGTAGTGTGTGTAGGTGGTTATTCTAATTTGTGTATGGGGGGTACTGTATTGTAGAAGGGGAATTGTATGTGTGTGTGGGGAAATTGTATGTGTGTGGCCAGGGGTTGGAGGGGCGGATTGAGGGAGCTGGATTGAGTGTGGAAGGGGAAGGGGTACTGAGTGATAGCTGAGGGGGGGGGAGAGTGTGAGAGGACAAATGGGGTAGTGAGGGTGAGGGTGTAAGAGGGGGGAGAGAAATACATGAGGACAGAGGGTGAATAGAGCAGAGTGAGGAGGTGTAAAAGCAGAGGGGGCTTGCAGGGCCACCAACACGCTGGGGGCAGGGAGCCGATAGAAACTCCGGAATCGACGGAATATGTTCACTCATAATGGGGCCCTGAAAAAAAATTGCCTGGGGCCCGCTCATGTCTAGCTATGCCACTGATCCTGGCAGAAATACCCAGTTGTACGTCTCATTAACTTAGGTGCTATGCTTTTTGGGATTTCTTTTATTCTGAAGTGTAGAGTAGTGATTTGTTAAGAATAGCAGAAATATATATTTTTAGAACCTCACTGTCTGCTAAAATAGTTACTCATTATAGGCTAAAATGTATGTGAATTCTAGCTTTGCTTTGTGATGTCAATCAAAAAAGTCATGTTGTTAATGTAGCTACAGATACAGTATCATGAGAGAACCATACAAATATAATCACGGTTTAACCTTTATAGTTAATAAAGATATCTACTGTTCAGTGTGTTATATCACGTTTAAATAGATACATATCTTAGTCATGTTGAGTCATAAGCTTCAGTTGAATCCGATAAAAAATCATTCCTACTGTGCTACTAGTTTGTTTCGGACAGCTGGTACATTAAACAGCATGTTTAACACAAGAAATAGTCAGACATGCAACATCTTACATGTGCATGGTCTCTCATAAGCAAGAGAAAAGCAACTTCAGATGTGACTGCTTATTAGTGTAGTGAGGAAGGCAGTATATAGAATGCTCTGTTAATGAGTTTTAGCATGAGTAACTAGTCTCCTTGTCAAGAACTAACTGCCTTACATAACAGATTGCACTGTCAAAAACAGCTGACCCAAGTAAAAGATTAAATTAAAATTAAAACTAAGCAGCCAATGTGGACCTGGCCTACTACAATCTAGGTTCCTAAGACTTGGTGCCCCAGCAATTGCCAAACCAATTGCTTCCATAGTCAACTCTATCCTGTCTGCAGGCCATATCCCTAAGACCTGTAAAACTGCCAGAGTTGTCCCAATCTTCAAAAGTGGGGACAAAAACACTGTCTCAAACTACAGGCCAATCTCCCTTCTCCCAATCCTATCCAAAGTCATTGAAAAATGTGTCCACTCCCAATTAAGCGATTACTATAGCGAGACAAATTTCCCTAGCCAATTCAAATAAGGCTTTCAACCCAAACACTCCACGGTAACTACCCTGCTAAAAGTTTGCAATGAAATCCAGTGTGGAATGGAACGGGGTCAACTCACTGGTGCAATATTCCTAGATTTTGCAAAGGCTTTTGATACTGTTGATCATGCTATCCTGCTTAACAAACTCCAGAGCTCTGGAATAGGGAAGCATGCTTTAAACTGGTTTCAGTCCTATCTATCAGGTAGATCCCAACATGTGTCCATCTCAGGTTCTAAATCCAACCCCCTGGATATCACCGGTGGCGTCCTGCAAGGCTCTGTTCTGGGGCCCCTATTCTTCTCAGTGTTCATCAATGATCTTCCCACAGCTTGTAAGGAAGCCTCAGTACACATGTATGCAGATGACACAATCCTATATGCACACAGCCATAGCCTCTCTGACCTTCAACACATACTTCAGTCTGACTTTTTGAGACTCGAAAACTGGATTTCCCAAAACAAACTGTTTTTAAACACTGACAAGACTGTAACAATGGTATTTGGGACCAAGACTAAATTTTTAAAGCTTCCAGTGACTGAGCTCCAGGTCAGAACCAATGCTAACACCACCCTAACTCCTGTTACTAGTTTTAAATACCTGGGCATATGGTTTGACTCCCACTTAACATTCGGAATGCACATTGTTACCCTGACATCCAAAACTTATGCCAAACTAGGTGTACTTTACAGGAAGAAATCCTCCCTAAGCCTGCTGGTCAGAAAGCGAATTGTACAGCAGATGCTAATGCCAATTATCGACTATGGAGACATAGTATATGGCTCGGCACACCAAATCCACCTTGGCAAACTTGACACCCTCTACAATTCAATTTGTCATTTCGTTCTCCAATGCAACTACAACACACATCATTGCGAAATGCTCAAAGAACTAGATTGGTCATCACTCGAGTCTAGGCGCAAAGTTCACCTTTTCTGTTTTGCCTTCAAATACTTTCTGGGCAAGCTACCCATCTATATGAACAAGCTCATCACCCCTACCACATGCAGCACTTATCATCTGAGATCTGACCCCAAAAGACTGTTCATGGTCCCAAGGCTTAACATAGTATCCGGCCGCTCCTCCTTCTCTTACCGAGCACCCCAAAACTGGAACAACCTACCGGAGACTCTCACATCCACCACCAGTTTAAGTTATTTCAAAACTAAGGCTGTCTCACATTTTAATCTGGTCTGTAACTGTTACATAAGCCTATAATATATATATTCTCTAACTGTGCATGCAATGTATTGTATATAATGTATTCCCTGTTCATTTATGTAACTGTATTTGTAACCATGTATTATTTGCCATATTAACTATGCCCAGGACATACTTGAAAACGAGAGGTAACTCTCAATGTATTATTTCCTGGTAAAACATTTTATAAATAAATAAAATAAATAAATAAAAAGATGTCAAATGGCCACTTTGCTCTATTTGTCCTCAGTTCACTCAATTTACACTGATGTTATAAAATTTTATATATATATGTATATATATATATATATATATAAAATTTGATCTGCAATTACCCAGATGTACTGATTTTATAACGTCAGTGTAAATTGAGTGAAATGAGGACAAATAGAGCAAAGTGGCCATTTGACATCTTATTATTTATTTATTTTATTTATTTATAAAATGTTTTACCAGGAAGTAATACATTGAGAGTTACCTTTTGTTTTCAAGTATGTCCTGGGCATAGTTAATATGGCAAATAATACATGGTTACAAATACAGTTACATAAATGAACAGGGTATACATTATATACAATATATATATATATATATATATATATATATATATATATATATATATATATATATATATATATATAGGCGCTCACCTTGACAAAGCTTTTATTGGCAGCCGAAACATTGGTTTCGTTTGGCACAATAATTTGTCTTTATTCAGCAAGTCCGTGTGCCTGTTTCTCTCCTCATCTTCTCTTGATTGGTTATATCTAGGGTGACCATATTTGTCCCGGCAAAAACCGCGACAAATGTTACGCATGCACGGTCGACAAGCGCCGATTGCACATGCGCATGAGCGTCCGGCAAGTGCTGATCGCCCATGCGCGCCCAGTAGGATAGAAAACAGGACAGCACCCCAAAAAGACATGGCAGAGGCCTATAAACCGGGACTGTCCTGGCTAAACCGTGACATCTGGTATTTAATGTTGTATTATGTTAGCTAATGTGTTTTATGGTAACTTCAGAGATTGTTTGAATGTATTTCTTTGTCTTTTAATGGTTACATTCATTAATGTTGTAGTAATTCATTGGGTTGATTGGTTAGTGTTAATATTCATTTTGAGTTGGTTTAGGAATTAATTGGTTTCATTGGTTAATGGTTTAATTAATTAATTGTTGATGTTGTTATTGCTTGTATTCATTGGATTAGCTGGCAACTGTTTTTATTGACTTTATTTAGGTATGCTAATGCAGTGTTTAATAATGGGCAAATAATCTATTATTCATATCTGGATAATAGTTATTTTGCACATTATTATACTGTATGTGTTAGGGCGGAGGGGCGGGGGGGGGTTGTGTATTGATGTTTGTTAAATCTTTTTTTAATATACATTTGATTAATAGTGTACATGAGCAGGGGGTCTCCGGAGCTGAACAGCATTGGTTTCAGGTCCGAGGACCCCCTACTTCAGGAGATACAGGCCCCGTTATGGGGTGCCGGTATCCCTGCATTTTCAAGCTTCCGTGTCACGTGACAGGGACATTGAAATTCTACAGAGGATACTGGCACTCCATAACGGGGCCTGTATCTCCTGAAGTAGGGGGTCCTCGGACCTGAAACCAATGCTGTTCAGCTCCGGAGGCCCCCTTCTCATGTACACTATTAATCAAATGCATTTATTTAGTGTACGATCGCCTGTAACAGCCTTGCATGGAGATGGCAAATCTCCATGCAAATGTTACATGCGGCTTTTTTTTCTATCAGCTAGCGAAAGTGAAGTTTCAGAACGCTAGCAGGGGGAAAAAAAGCAACCCGTACGCTGTGGGTGTTTTGAGCAGGTACGTTAAAAAATGAGCTCAAGGCCTTAGTGAATCGCGTCCCTGGCCTCACTTTTTAATGGCCTCACTTTTTAACGGACGTGCTTTTTTTGAACATCAGAACGCAAAGCCATTGAGCTTAGTGCATAGCCCCCTAAGCATCTAAGTAAGTTCATGCTCAACAGAGCTGAAATAGGCTGTGTGGTTTGTAATTATGCAATTCTGTATCTAGAATGTAGTCCCAAAAGGGGAGAGAAAGCGGTGCACAGCAGCAATAATGATGGGGCTCAGCACATCAAAAATGATTACCTGGTGCCAGATGCAAGCTGTGGATGGATCCTGCCCCCATTCCCCCCCCCAGAAGAAGCATTCTAGTGAAACGTGCATCGGGTCGTTTCCTAGTTTGTCCTCTCTCAGGATCCATCCACGGCCGTCACCTGCACTTTATTCTGCAAGGATTTATAAACAAGCCAGAGACCGTACCAGAAATTTGGGATACTTTTTCTTATTTTTTGTGTATGTATGTATGTATGTATGTATGTGAACTTGAAGGCCTCAGGACATGAATAAAGATTGATGTTTTACTACAAAAGGTCCTGGTGCCCATTATTTTCACCATTGCTACCTCATCACCCTGCCCCCTGAGTCAAGGTAATCTATGTTGAGTCTTCTATGTTGAGCCCGACTTCTAGGGAGAATACATGAGTTTACAATATTTGGCTACTCAACATAGATTACCTTGACTCAGGGGGCAGGGCGATGAGGTAGCAATGGTGAAAATAATCGGCACCAGGACCTTTTGAAGTAAAACATCAGTCTTTATTCATGTCCCGAGGCACAGGGACACACCACACACATACGACAACAGTGTACTGTGATAGTGTATATCATTTTGTTGATATTTGATTGTGTTTAACCCTTAGCAGTCAGTCCTGACCCCTGCCATTATAAAGTGTGAGTTGTGTATATTACATATAAGAATTGACATCCTGGTGATTGGTGGCAAACCCAGCTTCATCCCCACTATCTATTATTAGGTATTTTCAGGGCACACATATATTGTTTGACTGCTATCTACATATTTAGCGCCGGCACTTATTTTGCGCTTATCCAGTTCTGTATTAATAATTTTGGAAGCGCTCTATTTATTATACACAACCAATAACCTATACACAGTATATCATAATTCAAACAGGTTGGTGTCACATATACATACAAATACTGTGAATACAATCTGGCACACAATAACTGGATATGTATGGCCAGTAGCAGCTTAGTGTTTCCTATAAGTCTCTATTAGCCTGGGAACTGCATTTCTTACTGTGAGAGCTTCTTTGATAGATTCCTTTATTATATGTTGCATTGATTAATGTGGGAGCATGTCCACTTGTGCTGCCTTGATGTTTCCTACTTAGCTCTGTTGTTTCTGTTTTGATGTTGTGAGTGGCCATATTTTATGTTGACATATATTAACAGAGTAACTATTTAGTTTATCTATCTTTATTTTAAGAAGTCATTGATCCTATTGTACAGGTCTCCCACCTTTGTATTTACCATTGTATGCTTAGGATGTTATGTATTTGTCCATTTCTATATACTGCATCTGCCTATGCTTAGTCCTCTGCCTGTACCTGTTTTACCCTTACCTTGTGAGTGTAGCAGGGGCTTGTCCCCGGTCCCCCTCGCTTACCTCTGCGTTTCCAAGTGCAGTGGCCATCTTGTTACACCCCACACATGCGCAGGAGGTCGTGAGCGGCGGCCATTACACCCAAAAGCCCGCCAGGGGACTACAACACCCAGCAGCCACTGGGGCTGTTAGATCACATGGCATGAGCCAGCCAATCGGGCTGCAGCAATCCCCTGCAGCCACATAGATACATTTTGCGCATTGAGGACCACGCCAGTCGGAGCTGGGACAGCAGAAGGGTAGGGTGTGTATGTGAAGGGTGTCAGTGAACCCTGCACTAGGCCAGAGACCCCCTTAGGCCTCAGCTCGGCCCTGACTCACTTCAGCTTGTGGTTGCTGCAGGGACAGGCCCATAAGATAGGGACAATGCCCTGTAGTACCAGAGCATTGGGACACAGCCAGGTTTGTGGCTGCATCTTGGCACGTGGTGATCTGGTACCAGATCTGGTACCAGATCACCCATTTGCAAACACAGAAACATTCTGTGGCAACATCCACGCAGGACCCACCCAACTTAGAGGCGGAGGCACCGCGTGTATCATCATCAGATCAAAGGACCCCTGTACAGTATCAGCGTTACCAGGTGTGGGACCACCCGTCAGGTACTGCATCATACCAACAAGTGCTCCAACTTACACCCTTTAGTGCACAGCGCTGTACCACACTTTTGGGAGGGATTATTTACATGGGGATACCAGGGTGGTTGGGTGCTCGAAAACCTTCAGGTGGTGGGGACAATCTGGCACACAATAACTGGATATGTATGGCCAGTAGCAGCTTAGTGTTTCCTATAAGTCTCTATTAGCCTGGGAACTGCATTTCTTACTGTGAGAGCTTCTTTGATAGATTCCTTTATTATATGTTGCATTGATTAATGTGGGAGCATGTCCACTTGTGCTGCCTTGATGTTTCCTACTTAGCTCTGTTGTTTCTGTTTTGATGTTGTGAGTGGCCATATTTTATGTTGACATATATTAACAGAGTAACTATTTAGTTTATCTATCTTTATTTTAAGAAGTCATTGATCCTATTGTACAGGTCTCCCACCTTTGTATTTACCATTGTATGCTTAGGATGTTATGTATTTGTCCATTTCTATATACTGCATCTGCCTATGCTTAGTCCTCTGCCTGTACCTGTTTTACCCTTACCTTGTGAGTGTAGCAGGGGCTTGTCCCCGGTCCCCCTCGCTTACCTCTGCGTTTCCAAGTGCAGTGGCCATCTTGTTACACCCCACACATGCGCAGGAGGTCGTGAGCGGCGGCCATTACACCCAAAAGCCCGCCAGGGGACTACAACACCCAGCAGCCACTGGGGCTGTTAGATCACATGGCATGAGCCAGCCAATCGGGCTGCAGCAATCCCCTGCAGCCACATAGATACATTTTGCGCATTGAGGACCACGCCAGTCGGAGCTGGGACAGCAGAAGGGTAGGGTGTGTATGTGAAGGGTGTCAGTGAACCCTGCACTAGGCCAGAGACCCCCTTAGGCCTCAGCTCGGCCCTGACTCACTTCAGCTTGTGGTTGCTGCAGGGACAGGCCCATAAGATAGGGACAATGCCCTGTAGTACCAGAGCATTGGGACACAGCCAGGTTTGTGGCTGCATCTTGGCACGTGGTGATCTGGTACCAGATCTGGTACCAGATCACCCATTTGCAAACACAGAAACATTCTGTGGCAACATCCACGCAGGACCCACCCAACTTAGAGGCGGAGGCACCGCGTGTATCATCATCAGATCAAAGGACCCCTGTACAGTATCAGCGTTACCAGGTGTGGGACCACCCGTCAGGTACTGCATCATACCAACAAGTGCTCCAACTTACACCCTTTAGTGCACAGCGCTGTACCACACTTTTGGGAGGGATTATTTACATGGGGATACCAGGGTGGTTGGGTGCTCGAAAACCTTCAGGTGGTGGGGACTGTATCACCAGTGTATGTACACCAGGTGGGTGGTTACTGGAGGGTAAGGTTGTGCGTTACCGTGATGGTTGTGTATATTTGATATGTTATTCTGTGCAGTAAAACTGTTATACTTACCTAAGTGTGTTTTGTTGCATGGGGTTCCTGTAACGGGGGCATTCCACATAGTGCGTCCTCCTGTACGGGATTCTACTATTGATCATCGACACAGGTACACCCCAGGTTCCCAGCAGCAGAGACTCAGGCCTCCTGTGAGCCACAGGTATTGCACCCTACACACACACCATAGCCACACATCTCCCAGGGGGTGGGGGAAAATGCGCTACATGTATGTACATAGTCATTCCCTTGTTGTTGCTTAGCAACACTTCCCCCACCCCTTTCCTGTTGAATGTGATTTCCTGCTTCCTTTTGGGTATTTAAATTTATTGCTCCCAGCTTGCATGCTATCACTATAGAAGGTCCCCCTGGGGACCAAAACGTCAGGCATACGTGTGCTTTTTGGACACAATAAACCACTTTTATATAATTATCTCTTGTGTTCTGCTGTATATTGGATCTTTAGGGATGCTTACAGACTTTAACTATTTATCCTTTACCATGCACCACACCTGCCTCTGCTGAGGCTTTTTTTTCTTCAGTATGTTCTCTCTCTAAAGAAAGAAGCACAGAAAATATCCTCCTATGTAAGTGCGCATATGTAGAGCAAAACCTGGCTCCTCAATCCTGCGTCTGGTGGGATTAGGATAATGACATCAGTTGATTGTAAAACATTTCCCCATGCAGTGGCTACTTAAAAATTCAAAATGTAATTAATTTTCACAAAAATAAAAGTAGCCACATCTTTGCTATTGGCATAGATAGATTTGTTTAGGGAAGCCGAAAGTTGGTTTCTGGCCAGGTGCGTGGGAATGCATCTATAAACTTTAGGCTATTTATGCTCTCTTCTTCTGGCAGCTACAGGATTAAAGCTGTAGCTAAAGAGAAGGCTCAATCTCAGATGATTTTCTTTTTGCTTGGATAGAGGCATTAGTTTTGGAAACATTTCTTATTACAAAGGAGCAGATGCTCCTCTTTCTCAAAGAAGATATTGATATTGTTTATGAAAGATCAAGAACATATTTAGTTTCATTCTATCTGTTCACTAAATGTAGAGTCCTACCTGAGAATAATTGTCTTATTCTTTGAACATAAAGATATTTACTGTATATAAAAAAAAAACTTGAGAGGATGTTTTATTATTAGACTGATATTTATCAAACCTAAAAGTTAATAGCAGTAATATTATAATATTACTGGAAAATGCAGTATTCTAAGAACTTTTATGGAATAAAAAAAATCCTTATTTCTAAACATACGAAAACATACTAGAGAAAAATGGACAGAGATTTTGCAAAAAAATGCAAAATGCAATATTTTTATAGCAGACATCCCCATTATTTATGAACCCCTTCAGTCTACATCTGAATCGCCCCAAAAGTGGATGCCTGAAAAGGTTCCCAAAGAGCTGCTCCCATCTACACAGAATCAGCGTGCTAAGGATTAACATCTGCTTTTGCATAGTACTATGTGTTTCGTCAACCCCACCCACTTGAATATTAATGACCCAGGATGACAAAGGACTTTGAAACCACAGCTGCATTCAATATGAACCTCTTCAGTAAATCTGCATCGCCCCAAAGGTGGACAGCCTTTGGCGCAGCCAATAGGTGTGAGCCGTTTGCTGCCATTTGGTAATGTTAATGTTAATGCTCCATTGCAATCTGAAACTCACCAACCCTCTCATCCCCTGTACACAACTTTACAACTTACCTGGCCATATAGATGGTAAGCCCCTTGAGGCCTCTTATAAAACATTGTAGGCTTATCCTACCTCATCTTGCAGAATTCTAATCTTGTATATAAAGACTACATACGCCAATAATCATATCTCTAACTTTCCATGAAATGTCTGTGAATTGACTGTATAACCTCTATTAATTTAATGTAACCATGTATTGTTATTATAACACTGTGCCCAGAACATATTTGAAAACAAGAGGTAACTCTCCATGTATTATTTCCTGATAAAACATTTCATAAATAAATAATTTCTTCTGTAAATCATTATAGTTTATAATGCAATTGACCTACTTTTACATCGTATCCAACACACATTATTACATGTATGGATAAAGGTATTGTGGGTATCCATATTCAAAGGAAACCTTGTTTAAAAACATAAATATTCCAAAAAAGTATCTTTTATGATATGTTGTTTTAATTAAACACATATATGTGATAAAGAAAAGCAAATATTGCAACCAGAAATGTTTTCTAACTCTAGTTACCCCTATACTGGATCAAGTTGCAAGTATTGATTTACGAATAAACTTGGTGATATTTTCAATTTAATGACAAGCAAAATCTAACTAAAAATAAAGCCATCCCAATTACGGTCTATTCTTTGAACTCACAAGAAGTTATTAAAATATTCTAGACTTGCTCAACATTTCAAAATCAATTTATACAGTCGTTTCTCCTACTCTCATATACGTTTGCAGTTATCTAATGAAATCATAGCAAATAAATCTGAGATATTAACAAAAGACATGTGTTATCTTGACAACCGTATCTCTGTTTTAAAGTTTCATTAAAATAGTTTCTCAGAAAATTATTAAACTGGATTTTTTTTTGAAGCAGAAAAAAACTATGGGAATTCTTTGATTTCTAAAATATATTGAAACAACAGTCTGTGGGTATGTTTACTGGCTATGTACTTCTTCAACCTGTGCTGTGCTGAAAAACTGTCTGATATAATAGGTATAAGCTTATAGGGGTCCATGTTAAAATGGATTTGAAGCAAAAGGTGACACTGTGTTCATTTGCATGTCATTTCCCAGAATCCCTGGCTGCATTGGAAGCAGTGTATGCCAAGAGAAAATGGCGAAAAGCAGGGTTGCAGACCTGTCTGAGACATGTGAATGTGCTAACACGTGATATTTTAATTTACTGTACACTGTAAAGTACATGGTTTTTGTAACTTTTTTACCCACCATAACCTCTTTAATGTGTGGTTAAAATATATCAAAAGTGTTGACCTATATTATTTAAGAACATTTGTGTAGTGTATTTATGCATACATGCATATATGTATGTTTTTTACATGTATGTGGTATGTATGTACCTGTGTATATTTGTACCTAGGTATGTTTGTTATTTTAGTACTATATGTACCTCATTTTAGCGTGTTCATAACAAACAGGGGGAACATTAAAACTGAGCAACTGTATATGTAAATCCTATAGGTGACTCCTCATGCTATAGTTTGTCTTCATCCAGGCATATTTTTTCAGGCTTCCAATATCAGTTGCTGGATTCAACTTTAAATTTCATATTATTTGGATTAACCAACTAAAAGTACTGATGGTACCTATTTGTTTAAACCATGCTTGTTATTCATCATCATGTTTTTACTGGCCTATTGTATGCTAGTACTATAACCAGTATAATGTACAGCATGGACTTGATGCAACCCACTGCAAAGCCTACAGGCAAACATGGGGTTAAAAGTGGATACGTGCAATTACCCAATTTTTTTAAAGGTTATTTCTTGAGAAAGAAAAATCATAGAAAATGCCATGTACAATAATAACAAATGTAGCAATCTCCCAACATTAATATCGATACAATTATAGTCTGACTGATTGTACATGTGAACTCATTGTTGGCAATTATCTGGTGAGTGTTGTCATTTTGTGAGCAATTTAAAAAAAAGCATGGTCATTTAACAATTGCTATCTCAAAGTAATTTGCAAAATGCTGTAACTATCCATATGGCAAACCCAAGCTATAACCATAATTTCAAAGGAATTGTTGCAATTCTATAAAATGATAACCTGAAATAATCAAGCACTCGGGGGAGGGAAGAGGGAATCCTGTTGACTTAATTTGAAAATCGATCCACACATTTGCAAGGGTTTTAAGATCTCATCTCCAATGGCTAAATAAAACCTTGTTACTTGGCTTCTGTTACAACATGTTAACTTGAAAAATAAAATTTTCAATTTCAGGAGCTTATTAAATAGAGGCTTGAATCAAGTGAAGTCAAAAGATTCCCCACAAAATTGCACTCAGTGCTAGAGTAGTTTATTTCAGATAACAATGGCCCGTCAGTTAATTTCTTCTGGTTATTATTGCTTTCTGGGGTACAAGCCCCAGTATCTCCTCCAAGATTAAATCTCCTGCGTCACGTGACCGGGACTTATAAACTTTGCAGAGTTACGAGCACCCCCTACGGAGGCCTGTAAAACAGAAAG
Source organism: Ascaphus truei (assembly GCF_040206685.1). Classification (NCBI taxonomy): domain Eukaryota; kingdom Metazoa; phylum Chordata; class Amphibia; order Anura; family Ascaphidae; genus Ascaphus; species Ascaphus truei. Next base: position 461,308,569 of record NC_134483.1, on the reverse strand, counting down.
CATGGGGTCCAGAGACCGCCTGCTTTAGTGATATGTTAAAATCGCCTGTAAGAGATTTGCAGGGAGATGTAGATTTCTCTATGCAGATCTTACACACAGCTGCAGGAATATCGCCCGGGAAGTACTCTGAAAAAGACACTACTAACTTCATTGGTATGGCATTTACCTACTGAATGGTATCTGACTTGCGATAACTGTTTCTAAATACTGTTGTAGCCGGTTCCCCCTTTCCCTCCCTTACTCCGATGAGGGAGCGGGGGGGGGGGGAGGGTGCAGACTACGGCTGCAGAAGCTGAGAGCGCTCTGTTGTCCTGGAGCTCCATAGCGGACACCACCATTGTAGATAGCCGCGCATGTGCAGAAGACATCCTGAAGTACCGAGGTTCGGCACCCATTTGGGAGAAGTGTGCATGCGCAGTGGCACCATACACTGGTGACACACTTTATTCGAGCTCGGCTAGTCCCACGAATTCGGGTATACTCGGGTGTATTGAGGTTTGTGACTGTTTTCTGCCCGAGTGCATTGCGTTTTTTTCCAGGCAGGGATTGAAGCATTTTATTCCCGCTGGCTGCAATACTGCACAGTATATATATATATATATACTGCATTACAATTCATGAATTTATGCCATCTGGTAGACACGCGAAGCATTGCAGCCTATTAAATCCTAATCATTATCATTTAACAGATCAGCCACCCGTCAGCCAGGCATGAACCATGGCTGGGAAGGCAAACGCAACGGGGCTTGTCTGAGGTGAGGAGCGGCGCATTCCAGGTATCTGCCAGGTACATACTGAGTATTTACTCGAATAAAGTGTGTCGCAGCAGTAGTAGCGGCGGCCATCTTAGGTTATGCTCCACAGGGGAACTACATATCCCAGGGTCCTCTGGGTTAGCATGATGATGTCGGCAGTGTTAGCCAATAGGCTAATAGGTGTCAGTGGCACCCAGACTAGGCCTAGGTTGCCCCTCAGGCTCCAGTTAGGACACAACTATCCTCAGGTTGTGGCTGCGTCAGGGAAAGGCCCCTAGATAGGGACATTTCCCAATAGCTTGGCAGTGATATGCATCAGTGACAGGATGCCACGTGGTGACCTGCGGACGGTGGTCTGGGAACACACCACTTACGATATAGACTCTTAAAGGTGAGACCCTCCAATGGGTACTGTAACACAAACGTCATACCGGTCGGTAGCAACATGCCAAACTCATCGATATGGCAGTGATGTTATTGAAGCTACTAGAATAGGCCCCATAGACTGTGACAATGAGATAAGCAATACATCAAATGGAAACACGTTTTTGTGTGCTTTAAGACAATTACATGACCTAAATTGCACACTTAATACAACCAGCACTTGAAATCAACCAGTCATGCAGATCAGGACACGCAAGCTCAGGATTCATGAGCAACCTCTGTCTAAATAGGGACACCCCCCAGGTGACCAAACTTTAAATATGGAGTACAATTTTGGGCACCACTCCATTGTGGACAAGACATTATGGAACTAGAAAAGTGCAGAGAAGAGCCACCAAATTAATAAAGGGGATGGATAATCTGAATTATGAGGACAGATATGGTAAATTAGATTTGTTTACATTAGAAAAGAGGTGTCTAAGAGGGGATAACTATATACACATATTTGGGGACAAGACAAGGAGCTTTTAAAAGAACTATTCATCCCAAGTGCAGTACAAATTACATAGGGTCATACCTTAAGGTTGGAGGAAAGGAGATTTCACCCGTAACAAAGGAAAGGGTTCTTTACAGTAAGGGCAGTTAAAATGTGGAATTCATTACCCATTGAGACTGAGATGGCAGATATAATAGATATCTTCAAAAAAAGATTGGACATCTTTTCAGAAAGGAAAGGTATATATGGAGATACCAAATAAATAAACATGGGGAGGGTGTTGATCCAGGGAATCATATTTGGAGTGAGGAAGGAATTTGTTTTTCCCCTTATGAGATATCATTGGATCATGTTTCACTGGGGTTTTTATTTGCCTTCCTCTGGATCGATATACTGTATGTACAAATATAGGATAAAGTATCTGTCATCTAAATTTTGCATACTGTAGGTTGAACTTGATGGATGGATGTCTTTTTTCAACCTCATCTACTATGTAACGATGTAAATTAACATCAGGTTAATTATAACGCCTATGCACTGAAGCAAACAATGTAATGTTTACCCAGTGCTTCTCCTTAAATAGTGTGTGGCTCTTTTTTTCGCCGTCGTTAGTGTTAATGCTTTGCAAAAAAAGCTTTGCAACTAACATCACATATGCACTATATATACATATATTTTCCCTCGAAACTAGCTCAAAATAACATATGGAGAAACACCTGTGCTCAAAAATGAGCACATGTTGGGTACATGTTAATGGAATATGCAAAGTATATATGTGACTCACACCCCACACCTCCTAAAAGATTTCCATAAGACCGATACTGACAAGTCTAAGGACCTTCTAATAAAGGGGGTACTAGAATAAGTCCCAACAGGATCAGAAACCGACAACCTCTGCAATTGAGGTCAGTAACAGTAACAGTATAATTAGCTACTGGTGGGAACAGTATGCTGTGACAGGGGAGCTGGAGCTGCTGCCTTTAAAAGCAGAGGTTGTGGGTTCTGATCATGTTGGGTTTTGTTTGTGTGCATACAATTAACTTAGTGGATACTTATTAAACTCAGGGAAATTAATGTATGTTACTCATTTAGGTAACGTTATGCTATTTGCCCTGATTAAACTGAGCTCTGTTAATCTGTCCCTTAGTGTGCCACAATATAATCTAATACCTAAAGCATATTTTTGGGAGTTTGTATGTGTCAGTTGAGGCCATTACACTTTCTAAACTTAATTTATTCTTACTTCTATTTCTGTCTATAAGCAACTCAAATTGCTACCAAACATAATCAAATGTTTGTGTTCCTAATTACAAGCAATTTACTGCAGTTGTTAATGGTTGTTGGCTTTACTAGTCTCCTACATTACATTCTCTTTCCATAACTTGCAGTTACATCTATTCAGTAAACTTTTCTTCTCTATCTTTTTAGATATATTGATGCATTATAGCCCAAGGGTTTGAGTGAGAGAGGAAAATAGGTTCGTAGGAGAGGTGCTTTACATAGGGTTTAGAACATGACATATAGCTATGGGAGACATTGAGGTACATTTGAATGAGAGAAAGAAAAAAAATAAAACTGTACAGACAAGACAACGATGTACACGCAAATTGTTTAGATCATCCTAATCTTTGCAATTTAAAATGATGGTTTATACTTCTATCTATACATATCAATATAATGGACATTCCCCATGATAAATTATATTATGTTGTCACTCTTCAGTTATCATGTTTAATAACAGTGGGGACGTATATTCTGATGTTTCTAATATAATAGTTTTTAGCATGTATTCTGTACATTGAATGTCTTTATTAGTAGTCCAAGTGCATACAATATTTCAACACATTTTACATTGATTTGTAGTTTCCTATTTTCTTGAACACGCAACAAGTTTACCTAGATTATATTTCCCCAACACTGAAAATATAAATATACTGTAATCCCCATGAAGGCTAATTTTCACTAGTAATATCACAAATAAAAAAAAATGAAGAGCTACAGTATATCCCAGGGCATGAGCTTCTTGGTGGTAATTTGTGCATCACAGTTCATTCTATTAAATTACCTTTTTCCCCTCTTCCTCATAGGTTTCTTATCTATTCACCCACTTCAATACTAATTCAAGTTACTCAGTTTCTTGACAACTCTCATTTGTGGAATAGTGAGAAAAACTGAAATCTAGGTTATTCTTTTCTACAGCTCAACTCAGATCTATTTCTTGTCTTACACAATCAAGAAGCTCATTTGTTTGACATGATTTAAATCCCTGGACATTTATTATTCTTTAAAACCTGTAGAATACTGGATTCAAGATATTCATCCATCATTGCTCTCTATTCTATGTTTTTTTAATATCCTTAGATATTTATTTTTTCCTAGTGGATTCTTCATTATTTATACATTTCAGTATGAATTTCACCCTTTCAAATAAATTGATATGGGACTGCATGTTCCTTTGTGATTGTCAATTTACAAAACATAAGCAAGTAAATAGTATTAACATTGATACCACTTACTAAAAGGATATTTGAGAATATGAAAATATTCAATTTTTTATTTAAATTAGGACAAACACATCACCTTTTTTTGATGTCTAACAAAGGCTATATTAATACTAAACATTACATAGTATGCATTATTTAGATGATATAATTGCAAATATTATGATATTGGCTGGTAGAAAGTCTTTGACTTACATTTCTTGAGCAGATTAGCATTTACAAGATGGCTTATAAGAACATAAAATAGGTAAACTGTTTAATCAGCTTGACCTACAAGAAGCCCCCATGATCCTATTCCCTCAAATCTTCTCTGCTCACTCTCTAGTACACTAAAGAAACCCACTCTTAACAAAACCTCCCTTTCTAATTACGGCCCTACTGTATCTCTCTTCTCCCCTTTGCCTTCAAACTTCTTGAGTGACTTGTATACAACTACTTGACTCACTTTCTCTCCTCCAATTCCATACTTGACTCTTTGCAATCTGATTTCAATCCTCTACACTCCACTGAGACACCACTAACAAAAGTGGCCAATCATCTACTCAAAGCTAAGTCTATGGGTCACTTCTCCTTACTAATTCTCCTGGGTCTCTCTGCTGCCGTCAAGACTGTTGATCACCCCCTTCTCCCAGCAGGGGCTGCAGTGAATTACTAGAACTCTGGCAATGTTACTGATACACAATTCCAGGAATAGATAATATGCAGCAGTTATATACTTAGGGTATTCCTTTAATCAGCGGAGTGAATACATTGTTGACTGCTGAAGTCACCTTATGACGCTAATCACGCTAATTTTATTTTATAGTAACTCTACTGGCCTCCATGATGCACCATTCTGTTGGTTCATGTCCTAACTATCCAACTGCTCCTTCAGTTTTATTATCGCTGGTGTATACCTTTTATTCCCTCTCTCTGTTGGGGTTCCACAATACTAAGTCCTTAGTCATCTGCTCTTCTCACTCTACACCTCTTCTCATGGTGAACTAATACAATCGTTTGGCTTTCAGGATCATCTCTTTGTCGATGACAACCACATTTACGTCTCCTTTCCTGACCTCAACCCTTCTCTCCTGTTCAATTACACCAACTGTATCTCTGCAATTTCCTCCTGGATGTGCTACCATTACCTGAAGCTTGACATATCCAAAACCAAGCTATTATTTCCCACCTTGCATTGCCACTCTTACACCCAAACTCTTTCTCATTGTCAATAACTCCATAATCTCATCAACACCTCAAGCCCACAGTCTAGGGGTCATCTTTGACTCTGATCTCTCTTTCATTCCTCACATTAGTATCTCAGTCTTGCCATCTCCACCTCTGAAATATCGCCAGGATACACCACTTTTTGCACTCATGAGGCAACTAAAATCCTAATTCACTCACTCATCTTGTTCCACCTTGACTACTGCAACCCTTTCCTAGTTGGTATTACCTTAGTCCACCTATCCCAACCCAACAATCCATCCAAAATGCTGCTGCCAGACATCTCTACATTAAGGTTCAAAGGAGAATTCATATGGAGAGTCTGTAATACCGGATCAATATGGATTCTCATTGGTAGTTTTAACCAGGGGTTCGGATTTGTGGTGCGATGTAGGCAGAGATTTCAGGAAGAGCAGGCAGATAGGGTAGCCAGATGATCCAAGGTCAGGTAAGGCGGTAAACAGAAGAGTAGTCGATCAAGCCAAAGGTCAGTGCAGGGAGCAAGCAACAGAGTAATCTCGATACCTGGTTTTGAAAGAGCCAGAAGCAAGTCTACAAGCTTCCAAGCAGCAGTAAAACAGAGACCTGCATCCAGGGTAGCAAGCTTGTTGTGAAACACTGGATGACAGGACATGTGCTTTTTTAGAGGCCGTATAATGTCAAGTTGTGTTGTCAGTATAGCTATCTTCCGAGGAGATGTATAGAATGACACAGTCTCTGAGTATGGGCCCTTACATTACCCCCCTCAATGTGGAGGATCACAGGTTGTTTCTGTGGGTATCAGGCAAGGAACTGCTTAACTAGTAATGTGTTTATGAGGCTGGCTCCCAAGACCGTTCTTCCACACTACAGCACCTTCAATCTACCAGGTATAACAGATGCCTGACAACTCTTACTGTTTCAAATCTGGACATTGAACTCTGGTTGTCTTTGGATTTGAACAGAAGTCAGGTGTCTCCGGACTCTAATAGGAATTGTGTTTGCAATTGTGGGTTACAACTAGGATACATGAAATACAGGGTGTATCCTACTGGAAGCCAGTAACTGGAGATGAAAGGCAACAGGGCTCATTTTCTGAATTACAGAGAATGGCCCTATAAACTTAGGAGCAAACTTCTTTGAGGTGTTTTATTAAAGGTATGTTCTGAGGAGGGGAGGGGCAGCCACAATCGATCACAGTTGATACAAAGGAGCTGGTGTTGGATGATGATTTTCTAACTTTGTGTATCCGGTTTTTGCTTGATGCAATTGAATGAATAAATGTTGGTGATTTTTTTGGAGCGTAGATACCATGTAGGAGAGGGCTGAGACAGGAGCCCATTCCTGTTTAGATGGAAGCATCTTTGGATGGTATGCTAAGGTGGCAAAGAATGGATTACGGTTGGTAGATCGATGTCAGGAATTGTTAATAGAGAATTCTGCAGATGCTAGAAAAGTAGTCCAGGCTGATTGGTGTGTGTTAGTAAAAAAAACAAAGACTGTTCCAAGGTTTGCTTCAGACATTTGGGTTGTCGGTTAGACTGTGGGTAGACATTAGTGCTTTTAGAATATGCACTAATCGACACATCTCAGATCAAAAATGGGAAATTAATTGGGATTCTCTGTCCATAATTATCTTACTAGATAGACAATGTAAGCGATATAGTTCTTTGAAGAAAACTTTTGTCAGCCCATGAGCTGTGTGCAACCGAGGAAGAGGTATGAAGTAAGCAAGTTCAGAAAAGGAATCTATGATTGTTATAATTACCATAGCACCCTGAGAGGGGGTAATTCTACGATAAAGTCCAAAGAGATACAGTTCCAGAATTGATTAGGACAGTCAATAGTTATACAGTTGAAGCCCTTCATTAGGTCGTGGGTCCCAGGGGTGCTCCATGGGCAGTTCTTTGGCTTGTCCACGGGGAAATGTATGCTTCTCCACAGTGTGCTGTCACCCGCTATGGCTTTTAAAAGCCGGGCGAATGAGGCGCATACTTTTCATGCATGCAGCGCTTGGAGGAGAGGGGGGGTTGTTGCCATGTGGGAGGCAGTAGGGACCCACGACCTAACGTAAGGCTGCATCTGTAGTAATCATGCTGGTCATTGTCACGTTTGTTTCTTTCATGCACAAGTTTCAAAGGAACAAATGAATACTGCAGCATCCTGCAGAACCTGTGGCTGCCAAAAGCATCTTCTAAGCAATTCGATAGTCTTGGTGATTGCCTTTTGACCAGCAGTTGGTAGGTCATGGTATCATTGTCTGATATGCAGGCATAATGCATTGGTGAGGATATAAAATCTATTCATAAACCTCAGACACTCACTTTGCATCCGAAAATGACGGTGTCAACTACGTTGAATTCTTTCCTTCTCACCATTTCACATGGTGAAGAAATTTGTAGCATATTTTCACTGTTGCCAGTGCATGTGCAGCAAGTAGAACCAATTAAAAAGAAGTGGATCTTTACGTGAAAGAACATCCACTTTTCCATGGTTCTTTCCTGGTTTGTAAGTTACATTGATTTGGAAATGGGAAAAGTATATTGCCCAGCGATACAAATGTTGATTGGTACAGTGGGCAGTCTATAAATGTGTTAGGTTCTTATGATCAGTCCATACTTCCACATCATGTTCTGCCCCCTCAAAAAGATGTCTCCATTCCAGGGATGCTGCTCAGATTGAGAACAAATCTTTGTCCATAATTGTATACTGCCTTTAATTTCAACATAGAACAACTTTTATGACACAAAGGCGATGGGTGGAAGAAGGTATCCATAGATTGTTGAGAAATAACTGCACAAAGAGCTGAATTCCATAGCATCTGCTTCCAAAAGAAATGGTTTCTGATGTGCATAAATAAGGGTGCCATGGAGAATCTTCTCTCTAATTCTAAAAAAGCACTTTCACATTGAGTTCCCCAAGAAAAAAAAACCCACATGTTTAAAAAGAAGGGTTATCAGTGGAAGTACCATAAATGAAAAGTCTTGAAGAAAGTGGCAATAAAAGTTAGAAAATCCTACAAATCTCTGTCTGTGAGGGGTGGCCACTCCCGCATGGCCTGGATCTTTAGTTTATCCAGAGATATTCCAGAGGCCAAGATAACATACCCCAGAAATTCAATTTGTGGCTGATCAAACAAGCATTTTTCAAGCTCTGCAAACAATTGAAAACATTGTAAGTTGCTCAATACCTTCTTGACGTGAGTTTTGTGTAGTTGTGTGTCACTAGAGAAGCTACGAATATCATCAAGATGTGCTTCAAGGAACTGATCTAAAATGTCCCGAAAGATATTGTTTACGAAATGCTGAAAAGGGAGAGTTGCAAAGATCAAAGAGCCTAACCCGGCATTCGAAATGTCCAAATCGTGTTTGAAAGGCCATTTTCCATCTCGGAAGTGATTTAAGTTAGAGGCCCCATGAAGATCAAATTTAGTGAAGAACAAGACATCCTTTACTTGTTCCAGATGTTCTGTAATTAGCAGAAGTGTGTATCTGTTCTTTATGGAGATCTCATTCAGAGCACAGTAGTCTACACATGGTCTCAAGGTGGAATGGCACATTTGATCATGGCCGTCTCGTCGCGACCAAAAGACTGCCGGCATTCAGCCGCAGACTGACTCTCCACTGCTGATTGAATTTCCGCCACAGGCCGCTTCTAACGTAAGTTTATCTGGCTAGGGTACGGGGTTAATTGAAGGTGTTTTAGCGGTTAGTATAGGGGTTAACTTAAGGTGTAAAGTGGTGAAATTAAGGGCTTAGGGTACTGGGTTTTAGGGTAAGTGCTTAGAGTAAGGGATTTTAGTCTAACGAGTTAAGGTTATTAGGCTAGAGGGGTAAGGTTAGTCGCTTAACTTATCGGTGAGGTGGCAACAGGTCCCAGTGGTGGGGAGAGTCGTATCGAAGTTCTAGAAGTCATACATTTTCTAGATCGGTCTCAAGGTTCCCTTGTTCTTATGGTCAAAGAACAAGGGTGTCCCAGTGGGAGACATGGAGTACTAAATCCCCTTTCCAGGTTTTAATTTATTTATTGGACATTGGGTAAATATGACCAAAGAGAATGGAAGCACAAAGTATCAGGTAAATGGGTTAGTCATGTTAACAATGTGGCGGTAAAGTTTAATCATCCTTTGGGTCAAGTACAATCCAAAAGTCAAAAAATATATCAGGTTGCAAGGTTACTACTACCTAATCTTGAATCAAACTAAAAATGTTCTGTGTGGAATCAGAGAGCATTGAAATAAGGTCTGCATTGAAAACAATTCTGGACACAGAAGGTAGAAGAGAAAATGAGGGGTCTTTAAAGTCCAGATAATAAGTGAATGATGCAACCTAAGCCACGGCAAACCAAGAATGATAGTGAAATTAGGATCAAAGAATACTGTACATCCACAAAAATTACTTTTGGTGATCAAGAGAGGCAGGAAGAGTGAAATTGTTTGCATCACAATCATTCCAGAATTTAATGGAGATCTATCAATTGACTCAATCAGTTCATCTTGAATCATCTTTAATAGTGGAATTTGGTGTCACGGTACATAATTTCAATTGATTCAATTTCCTGATGCACCTGAATCAATTAAGGTGGCTACTTAGTCTACAAGCAACTCTAAAACAATAAGGATGATTGGGTATAGCAACATTTGGTAAAGCATCATAATTACCTTTCATTACTGACTTCAGGGCTTGATTAGGATGGGCAGTACACTCTCGCAAACAAATTCCAGAATAACAGAAGTACAGGCAAAGCTATTTTGACGTCCATCATCATCTCTCCTCTGGTGTCCCTGATAGTTCCAATCTGTATTGTTTCAGGCAGAGTGTGGCCAGCTGGAGAATCTTGCCTGGTAACTTATGGGTGCATAGCTGAGCATAGGAGAACAGGGTGAGGTCTTCTAGTTCTGCATTCTCCCAGCCTCCCTCCGAGGTGAGGTCGATCTGGCACACAAGAACTACCATTGTCGAACAAGTCTCAGGGCAGGCGACACAAGCCACCTCATCTTTCAGCTCCTTTCTTAGTCCACATCTCAGCATTCAAAGTTTTCAACTTGAATATGTAAAGTGACAAATAATTAGACCCTTGTCGAAGTTCCAGAAGAGCATATTGTATTGTCTGGCTAGAAGCAATGCTGTCAAAAGCTTTCTTAAACTCAGCCTTTTCAGTATAATTTTCCAAACGTTGACTGTTCTGAGCGAGTAGTGGTGACACCCACATAAGGGCATCCCCCATCCTGTTACTGAAGATGAACCCAATCTTAACTTGATCGGTAAGAAACTTGGGCCGATTGAAAACAAAAGTGGATTTCACACTGTTTAAAGAGAACTTGAAATGTGTCTGTTTCCCATGAAAGCGGTCAGGCATGGGGAAGGTCCAGAATGGAACAATGGGGTGAGCAATCATCTCTATCTGAGTCCCTTGTAAGGCAAGGATAGTAGTCTGAATCACAACATTCTCTGGCCGTAAGCTGGCGACTTCACTACAAATGTATGCTATCCTGTTTCAACTCTGCCCTCTCGCAAGCTAAACAAGCCTACTTTTCTTCACTAATCAACATGCACAAGTCTAACCCATGCCAACTGTTCTCTGTCTTTGATATTCTACTCAAACCACCCTCAGGGGCCTCTCCTTCCCCCATCTCCGCTCAGGATTTTGCTGACTATTTTAAGGAAAAGGTGGAATCCATACGTCAGAACATCCCCTCTGTTTCTTCCTCCCATCCTACACCTCTTCCTAACTCTCCTCCTGCCTTCCTTGACTCTTTTTCCACTGTCTCAGAGGAGGATGTGTCGCTGTTGATTGCCTCTTCTCCCTCTACCACCTGCCCTCTTGACCCCATTCCCTCACATCTCCTAAAACCTCTCGGTCCTACTATAATCCCTACGCTCACACACATTTTTAACTCCTCTCTCTGCTCTGGAACCTTTCCATCCTCATTCAAACATGCAACAGTTATACCATTACTCAAAAACAGCAAGTTTGACCCTATATGTCTTTCTAACTATCGATCTGTCTCCCTCCTGCCTTTTGCCTCTAAACTCCTTGAACGAAAAAGAAAAAAGTGCGCAACTAGAGTTATATTAAGTGACGTGATGAATAATATTAAATGACGTGACTTTGAATTGAGCGTATGCAGCTGCGATGAAGGGGGGGCTCAGGGACGCCCTGGAACTAACAGAGAAAAACAGAAAAGACACAGCGCAAAACGCTCATAGTGTAAAAAAAATTATATATTAGTATAACCAATAAAAGATGAGTATTAAGCGTACATCAATAAAGTGAAAAACAATCAGTTTCGGGATATTGTTACCCAAACGCCACAGGAGACCGGAACAGATGTCCTCGCATGGATTTGGACACTGGTGCCTCTGGTACACAGTCCTGTTAGGGTAAGTAGGAAGCCTTAGAAAGTTCTACTCCCACGACACAGATCACACGTGTGCTGCTGTCCCATGCAGTGCTTTTGGGCAAAGCGGAGCTCCACGCCAGCTAGATTCTCTCTCTCCCCTCCGTGCAGAACACTTCCGGGTTGGTGACATCACCGCGGGAGAAAACGCCGATTTTGGCGCCGTTTTTGCTGGGGCTGCTCGCGTGATGGGGTAGTTGTTAGAGATTAGACTCTTAGCAGTTCTTCCAACGCGTTTCAAAACCCGTGGGTTTCTTCATCAGGGAATAAATGTGAGTGGTATTAGAGGGACTTTAAATACCCCACGCTCGTGACTCATTGGCTAATCCTGCTACTCACACAACCAATCAGAAAGTGGTAGGGGAGGGGTAAAGTCCCGGTAGCGCGCGTCACTGGTTGTCACTAGTTGTCACTAGTAACATAACAACAATACAATAAATTTTATTAACAATCAGAAAAAATAACAATACAGACGCGATTGATGATGCTAAAAGCAAAGAAAAAAATGTTAAACACTAATTAAATACATAACACGGAGGTGTGTCAGCACCTGACACACTAGGATGACCATTTTTAGCCCAATTTGGACAAATATTTAGAAGAAACACGAGAAGCTCTCAAAGACCAATCAATCTTAAGAGCATTCATAGTATAGGTGCATATTATTATCTTTTGAAAAAAAGAGAAACTTGCAGCAATATAAAACTAAAAGGACATAGAGACAAAACCTAAAATTATAAATAGCTAAAATGAGTTGATAAAATAGATGAAATAAAATAAACAGAGGTCCTGGACATTAGATACACAGAGACATCAGTACAGAGACCAGATATCTATGTCTTCATTTAAACCCCCTGGATACAAGGTGTTCAATTTGTGTATCCAGAAGGTTTCCTGCCTAGAGAGTTCTTTCACTCTGTCCCCTCCTCTCCTGTTTTTTGGTATATATTTGATTCCTTTAAACAATAGAGAGGAGGGGTCACTGTTATGGCATTGTGCATAGTGTTTCGACAGACTGTGCTTCATAAACCCTATTTTTATGTTACGCAGGTGTTCTTGAATACGCACTTTTAAATGTCGTTTAGTACGTCCTACATAAAATAGGCCACACGGACACTCTAATAAATAAACTACATGGTCAGTATTACAATAAATAAAATCCTTAATCTCATGGATTTCTCCATTTAAACAACTAAAAGTTTTTTTCTCCGGATGCAAATGCTTACACGCCGAGCACTTACCACACTTAAAGTTCCCAACTGGTTTGTTGCTCAACCACTTTCTATCCCCACTAGGGTCTTCAGATACTTTAATGTCACTTGGGGAGAGTGTGTTTTTTAGGTTTTTGGCTTTTCTGTATACTGCTGCGACACACTTTATTCGAGCAAATACCCAGTATGTACCTGGCAGATACCTGGAATGCGCCGCTCCTCACCTCTGACAAGCCCCGTTGCATTTGCCTTCCCAGCCTGGGTTCATGCCTGGCTGATGGGCGGCTGATCTGTTAAATGATAATGATTAGGATTTAATAGGCTGCAATGGTTCGCGTGTCTACCAGATGGCATAAATTCATGAATTGTAATGCAGTATATATATAAATACAGTGCAGTATTGCAGCCAGCGGGAATAAAATGCTTCAATCCCTGCCTGGAAAATAACTCAATGCACTCGGGCAGAAAACAGTCACAAACCTCAATACACCCGGGTATACCCGAATTTGTGGGACTAGCCGAGCTGGAATAAAGTGTGTTGTCAGTGTATGAATTTTGAGAATTTTGAGAGGTGGTCGCTCAGCAGTGAGTCATTTGTGAGAATTGACAATTTCTCTTTATAATTTTCTCAATTTGCCCCGTCATTGAGTTAAAATTTGTGATAAAGGATACATTGCATTTGCCCTCATTCTCCCTGATTTTCTTGCTCATTTTATTTTTTGGTAACAGCATTATTTTTCTCTCTATTTTTCTTATTTTCTCCAGATCTTTAGTGAGATTCTCTATGCGATAGCCTCTCTCTAAAAATCTTGAAGTCAACTTTTTGGCCTGTTCTTCAAAGTCTACTTCTGTGCTGCAGTTTTTCTTTAATCTGTAGTATTGGCCACTAGGAATATTTGTTATCCACGTTCTTTTGTGGTTGCTTGTGGCTACAAGGAGGTTGTTTGCGTCAACCTCCTTGAAATGTGTCTTTGTCACCACATTACCCTCTACAGATACCGCAAGACTGAGATCCAAGTAGTGTGTTTCTTTCTCGTGCTCTACAGATGTAAAGGTTAGGTTCCTGTCATTTTTATTTATATACTGTAAAAAATGGCCAATCGAGCACTGGTCACCGTCCCATATACACAGAATGTCATCATAAACAGTTACTGAGGCCAGTCTTGTTCCACCTATTCAGACAGAGACTAGCGACACAGACTTAATTTGCACACATACCCATTTTAGAGGGAAGTCCAAATTTTATCCCGCACACTCAAAAGGCCACCACATAGAGACATTTTTTAACATGGTCAACAAAGATTTTAATGTTTTAACTAGTAACGTTAAAAGTAGTGATTTTAGACACAATTTAAATAAGAACGAAGCATTGGCTCTAAAACTCCTTAAACAAAATAAAAACTTGATTATCAGGCAAGCTGATAAGGGAGGTGGTGTTGTGTTACAAGATAGGAAGGATTATGAGGGGGAAGCCCTCAGACTCCTAAACGACACCACCTCCTACAAAAGACTAAAAAAGGACCCCACTGGGGAATTTTTGGCTATATTAAAAGATCTTTTAGATGAAGCTCTGATTAGCGATGTCATTGAAAAAAATGAATATGATTTTTTATACTGTAGTAGCCCAAGGATTGCTATTTTTTATCACCTCCCAAAAACACACAAAAACTTATTGAACCCGCCAGGTAGACCGATTATTTCGGGAATAGAAAGCTTAACATCTAATCTATCCCAATATGTGGATCATTTCCTCCAACCCTTTGTGGCAAAACTTCCTTCATATTTAAGAGATTCAACATCAGTGCTAAATTTGTTGGAAGGTTTTGTGTGGAAAGATTCATATAGGTGGCTTCCCTGAAGAAGTAGTTATTACTACGAAACGCGTTGGAAGAACCTTATCCATGATCTATGTGTTTTAGAGTATTGATTTTATTATCTACAACACTGTGTGGAACTTTTATCCTGTGAGAGACTGTTTACATTCTTGCCGACGGATCGAAGGGTCGCGGACACAGTGACGTCATCACGTGGCGTCCCGGAACGAAGCAGCACTGTGTCGAGCCGCGGTGAAGCCTGCCACAAACAGACTTTCCAATTTGCGTGGCGGTTTCGAACAGGGAGCCCTAACAGCCACTTGTGGACACTACCAAACCCCTTGAAGTACCTCCGGAGGCTACCATCAGGAACGGAGCATAGCTGTCTTGAAGGGCGAATCCCTATGGAGATGACGTCAGCATGAGAGGGATATCCTAGCCAGAGTCCTGGTATACAGCTGCTGCTGAGAGTGCCCGCTGAGACTACACCAATTCCACCCCAACAACATCGAGTGGTAACCAGTGTGATTACACACTCAATGCTTACATAAATCATACTTGATGTACGCAGTTTATATATAGTTTTATTCAATACACACTTGTAATACCTACTTCGCTATTTGCGTTGTGCGCTGTTTTTTGTTTCCATTTATATAGGTGGCTTACCTGCGATGTGCAGGCTCTATATACCAACATCCCACATGCGGAAGGTCTAAATGCCGTCAATTCTTTTTTACAAGAGGATGCTAAATTACACCCCCTAAACAGAAAATTTGTTCTAGATTCAATTAATTACATCTTGAAGCATAATTATTTCATGTTTCTAGATGAATTTTTCCTGCAGGTTTGCGGAACTGCGATGGGCACCAGATTTGCCCCCAGTTTCGCAAACCTGTATATGGGAAGATGGGAAGATGATTTCATTTATAACAACAACCCCTTTAAGGCAAACAGTATTGTGTGGCGCCGGTTTATAGATGACATTCTGTGTATATGGGACGGTGACCAGTGCTCGATTGGCCATTTTTTACAGTATATAAATAAAAATGACAGGATCCTAACCTTTACATCTGTAGAGCACGAGAAAGAAACACACTACTTGGATCTCAGTCTTGCGGTATCTGTAGAGGGTAATGTGGTGACAAAGACACATTTCAAGGAGGTTGACGCAAACAACCTCCTTGTAGCCACAAGCAACCACAAAAGAACGTGGATAACAAATATTCCTAGTGGCCAATACTACAGATTAAAGAAAAACTGCAGCACAGAAGTAGACTTTGAAGAACAGGCCAAAAAGTTGACTTCAAGATTTTTAGAGAGAGGCTATCGCATAGAGAAACTCACTAAAGATCTGGAGAAAATAAGAAAAATAGAGAGAAAAACAATGCTGTTACCAAAAAATAAAATGAGCAAGAAAATCAGGGAGAATGAGGGCAAATGCAATGTATCCTTTATCACAAATTTTAACTCAATGACGGGGCAAATTGAGAAAATTATAAAGAGAAATTGGTCAATTCTCACAAATGACTCACTGCTGAGCGACCACCTCTCAAAATTCCCAAAATTCATATACAGAAAAGCCAAAAACCTAAAAAACACACTCTCCCCAAGTGACATTAAAGTATCTGAAGACCCTAGTGGGGATAGAAAGTGGTTGAGCAACAAACCAGTTGGGAACTTTAAGTGTGGTAAGTGCTCGGCGTGTAAGCATTTGCATCCGGAGAAAAAAACTTTTAGTTGTTTAAATGGAGAAATCCATGAGATTAAGGATTTTATTTATTGTAACACTGACCATGTAGTTTATTTATTAGAGTGTCCGTGTGGCCTATTTTATGTAGGACGTACTAAACGACATTTAAAAGTGCGTATTCAAGAACACCTGCGTAACATAAAAATAGGGTTTATGACGCACAGTCTGTCGAAACACTATGCACAATGCCATAACAGTGACCCCTCCTCTCTATTGTTTAAAGGAATCAAATATATACCAAAAAACAGGAGAGGAGGGGACAGAGTGAAAGAACTCTCTAGGCAGGAAACCTTCTGGATACACAAATTGAACACCTTGTATCCAGGGGGTTTAAATGAAGACATAGATATCTGGTCTCTGTACTGATGTCTCTGTGTATCTAATGTCCAGGACCTTTGTTTATTTTATTTAATCTATTTTATCAACTCATTTCAGCTATTTATAATTTTAGGTTTTGTCTCTATGTCCTTTTAGTTTTATATTGCTGCAAGTTTCTCTTTTTTTCAAAAGATAATAATATGCACCTATACTATGAATGCTCTTAAGATTGATTGGTCTTTGAGAGCTTCTCGTGTTTCTTCTAAATATTTGTCCAAATTGGGCTAAAAATGGTCATCCTAGTGTGTCAGGTGCTGACACACCTCCGTGTTATGTATTTAATTAGTGTTTAACATTTTTTTCTTTGCTTTTAGCATCATCAATCGCGTCTGTATTGTTATTTTTTCTGATTGTTAATAAAGTTTATTGTATTGTTGTTATGTTACTAGTGACAACTAGTGACAACCAGTGACGCGCGCTACCGGGACTTTACCCCTCCCCTACCACTTTCTGATTGGTTGTGTGAGTAGCAGGATTAGCCAATGAGTCACGAGCGTGGGGTATTTAAAGTCCCTCTAATACCACTCACATTTATTCCCTGATGAAGAAACCCACGGGTTTTGAAACGCGTTGGAAGAACTGCTAAGAGTCTAATCTCTAACAACTACCCCATCACGCGAGCAGCCCCAGCAAAAACGGCGCCAAAATCGGCGTTTTCTCCCGCGGTGACGTCACCAACCCGGAAGTGTTCTGCACGGAGGGGAGAGAGAGAATCTAGCTGGCGTGGAGCTCCGCTTTGCCCAAAAGCACTGCATGGGACAGCAGCACACGTGTGATCTGTGTCGTGGGAGTAGAACTTTCTAAGGCTTCCTACTTACCCTAACAGGACTGTGTACCAGAGGCACCAGTGTCCAAATCCATGCGAGGACATCTGTTCCGGTCTCCTGTGGCGTTTGGGTAACAATATCCCGAAACTGATTGTTTTTCACTTGATTGATGTACGCTTAATACTCACCTTTTATTGGTTATACTAATATATAATTTTTTTTACACTATGAGCGTTTTGCGCTGTGTCTTTTCTGTTTTAAACTCCTTGAACGTCTTGTATTCTCTCGCTTGCTCCATTTTCTCAATACCTTTTCTCTCCTAGACCCTCTACAATCTGGCTTCCGCACTGCTCACTCCACGGAAACAGCCCTCACTAAAATAACTGATGACCTCCATGCTGCCAAAGACAGAGGTCATTACACTCTGCTCATATTACTCGACCTCTCTGCAGCATTTGATACCGTGGACCACCCTCTTCTCCTTCACATTCTCCATACTCTTGGTATTCGGAACAAAGCTCTATCCTGGATCTCATCCTACCTCTCCCATCGTACTTTCAGTGTCTCTTCTGAGAACACCTCCTCCTCCTCTTTTGATCTCTCTGTGGGGGTACCCCAAGGCTCTGTCCTGGGACCTTTTCTCTTCTCTCTTTACACACACTCTCTAGGTGACCTAATAATATATTTTGGGTTTAAATATCACCTCTACGCTGACGACACACAAATATACTTTTCAACACCCGACCTTACACCTGCTGTACAAACCAAAGTTTCTGAATGTCTCTCTGCTATACCATCCTGGATGTCCCTCTGCCGCCTTAAACTCAACATGGCTAAAACAGAGCTCCTCATACTTCCTCCCAAACCTGGCCCTACTATCTCCTTCCATATTACTTTTGGAATTATGATCATTCACCCAGTAGCCCAAGCACTCTCTCACATTCGCCCCTCACATTCAAAACATATCTAAAACCTGTCGCTTTTTCCTCCGCAATATAACAAAGATATGCCCTTTCCTCTGTTACTCGACTACTAAAACTCTGACTCAGGCCCTCATTCTCTCCCGTCTTGATTACTGTAACCCACACCTCTGGAATGCCCTTCCCCTCAGCACCCGACTAGCACCCTCTCTATCCACCTTTAAGAACTTAAGACACACTTGCTTAAAGAAGCATATGAATAGCACTGTGGATATTCTGAACACATGATACATAAAGTTTGGCCCCTGCAGATGCACTTACTAGAACTCCCTCCTACTGTCTCTGTACGTTCTCCCTACCTACTGTACCAATTAGACTGTAAGCTCCTCGGAGCAGGGACTCCTCTTCCTTAATGTTACTTTTATGTCTGATGCACTTATTCCCATGATCTGTTATTTATATTATCTGTTATTTATTTGATTACCACATGTATTACTACTGTGTAGCGCTACTGTATGTACATTAATGGCGCTATATAAATAAAGACATACAATACAATTACCTGTTAATAAGAAATATACGGAGAAATGCTGTGGAACACTGTAATGAAATGCTTGATTTTTCCCTCTGTCTAGTAAGGTCATTATTTGTTAATTAATTTTAGTTGAACTAAAAGGTTATACTAGTTTTTGAACTTCTTTACCCCCTTTTTTTCTCTTTCTATTATTGATTAGTCTAGGCCTTTGGAAAAACTTGTTTAGATAATCCTGCTCCATACAGTAGTCTGCGTATGTGCATACAACATCTTTTTATGTACAGATATTTGCAAAGAAAATAAGTACCTATAACACAACAGAAGCACCTTATTCTCTACAGTGGTGAAATATTAAGATAAAATGCACATTATGAATGTACTGCAGAATGCATTCAGCTTTTTGCTATCAACTAAAGTGTTTATCTCAAAATATACTCTTTAAAATAAATGAATCCAATCATTTACCTTCTTGCAAAATAGAATTGTTATACAGTAGTTTAATGGAATATTGAGATGTAATTGACTTACTTAGAAGGAGTCAAAATATTCAATAAGTTATTTTAAACCATTTAAAATGATGTTTTGCAATTTGATTTGTTTTCTCATGAATGGTTAAATTGGGATTAGTCTGGTCGACAACTAATTGTCTTTTGAATGAAACAGATGCAGCGGCTATTATTTTAAGAAATCATGGCCCCATTTTCGTGTGCGTTGCTGTACTCCACGCGGCATGAACGCGTGTTTATCATGGTTGCTTTGTTTGAATTTCATGGATTGTGTGCAATTAAATGCAATGAAATTATTAATTGTAATGTGTACAGTACTGTGCTACTGTGTCAATTTCAGGTGTTTAAAAGCCACAACACTAAAATGCCATTTTATGCACTCGCGTGCACTAGCGTCTTAAGGCGGTACAGTTGGAAGCAATCCCGTGCCATGACATGGGTATTCCAAAGGAATACACCGCGTGAAGTGTTCAAATAACGGCCGCTGCAGCTTATGTGATTTGTGAGATTCTAGAGAAACATAAAATCTTACAAATCTACTATGATGCGTAAATATTTCCTGAGGTATGTTTTTTATATAATTACTTTCAAATTCATGTAAGATGTATTGAGAAAAGTAACAATTGACATACCTCAAGAGTAGTATTTGGAGTACACAGCTTGTATGTCAATAAAAGAAGGTCAAACAAACACTGAAATGTTAAACTAGCCATGATGTTTACGACTAATTTTCTGGATATTATTGTACATAGTAATGTATGTAATCTTTATTTATACAGTATGGCGCCATTAATGTACATAGCGCTTCACAGCAGTAATACACGTGACAATCATATAAATAACAAATAATACAAATAACACATAATGGGAAGAAGTGCTTCAGATATAAAAGTGACACTTAGGAAAAGGAGTCCCTGCCATGAAGAGCTTACAATCTAATTGATAAGAATGAAGAACGCACAGTAGGAAGGTGTTCAGTAAGTGCATCTGCAGGGGACCATTGATTGCTGGTGAAACTTCTACTAAATACTTTTGATTACATATACTTCAGTTATATGAGATAGTGGGGCACTAAATTTTGATTAGCTCTTTAAGCTTTTACATATTGGGATACAAATCCTAGAAATCTTCCATTGTTAATGTGTCATGATGAAAATATCTGTCTTTTGTAAATGTCTCTAAAAAAATACAAATTGTTCTTTAACCAATAATATTTGTTATATTTAATGTACATGTAGCCCCTTTCCTCCATGCCTAGGGAAGCTACATGTGGTGCGTTACCTGATTGGCTCACATGAGGCCTGATCCTCCGCTACAGGGAGCCTGGGGTGTACCTGATTCTATCTAGTGACAGCGACTCCACCTGAGAAGGATCCCAATACAGTAGGATAGACCTTCCCAAGACAAAACAGGTACGGTTAATGAGTATTAACTGAACATGCAACTTAGTGAATAACTACACAACACAGTACTGTAAAGGCCATGCACAGCTGTACCCACCCAGTGCCCCCACTGTCCTACCACCACCTTATCCACACCTGGGTGAGGTTCCCCTAAAATACTGAGGTGTCCTGGGCACCTAACCACCCGGCGTCCACAGAGCCAATCCCACTCCAAAGTGTGTGTGTAATAGGGGAGTTATCCCTGTTCAGGTAATGTGCCTCTAATCCAGCAGTGTGATGGTTAACTGCTGGTAGTCAATTAACAAACACCACCTACCTGATTAGATTGCTTAGAAAAGCCTGCAGGACGCAGGAACAGAGAAGATTTTCCCCTCAAACTACAAGGAAAAGATAAGACTTTCATTTATAAGACTTTATATATCTGCTTATTTCATGCTATATGTTTGGGGCTGGGAGACATGCTTATCTAAAGGGAGTGTGGACTGCATACAGTAGTATTTCACTAGAAATACTCCCAAGTGAATATAAGCTTTGTTTACCCCTTGTTTGGATGGTTTCCTGATGTTAAGGAAACAGGCGCAATAAAAGCCTTATTTAATTTCACTATAACCAGACTCCCTTGCATACCTCTGTGAGCGTCCGCCTACAGTGTGGTAGCACTACCCAAAGAATTGGTGCACTTGTAGAGATGAATACCTGCCGGGCCCTTCAGCACCCGGGTACCACCAACTGATGAAAGGTTCCATCTGAACCAACGAAGATATCAGCCTCAAAGTGGGGTTAACTGCTGTTGGAGTGTCTCACCTTTTAAAGTCTCTCACTTGCGGTGGTGGTCTGGTCCCAGACCACAGGCCACATGTCACTGCACGGCGTCTTTGCGGTGTCCTTGACACTAATGGGTTAATGGGGAAATGTCCCTGAGGGGCCTTCCCTAACGCACCCACAAGCTGATGGTGAGTTGGGGCCTAGCTCGGGCCTGAAGGGGGACTCTAGACCTAGTCTCAGGGCCACTGGCACCTGAGACACTACCTCACCCGTCTCTGTCCAGCTCCTGAGTAAGCGTGAGGTGCCAGCGCGCCAAATGTATCTCTTTCTGTGCAGGGGATCCTGGCAGCCCTATTGGCTATTCGCGCCCATCTGCCTGCAGCCCTAGTGGCGGCTGGGAACTGTAGTTCCCTCGCAGAGCCTTCCTCTAATGGCCGCCGCACCACTAGGCCACTGCGCATGCGCACCGACTCAATCGCACATGCGTGAATATCCTCAAGATGGCAGGGCCCTAGGATCGGTACTACCATGGAGCACCAGCGCCCTGGTCGCCCATCTGACTGCCCTGTACTCGCCGGGTGTCTGCATGCCTTGCCAAAGTAATATCTTGTAATGGAAATTACAGTACAAAGTAATAAAAGAACACAATAATAATTTCTAGCTATTATAAAAGTAATATTAGTCATATGTTTTAGTTATTGTACACTATACATAGTAATTTTTCAGCTGTTCTGGTTGGTAATCTTCAAAATGTGCCTAAGGAATAGAAAATGTTGCATAAATCAGATACAGTATTTCCCATGTCATACTGTAAGTAAAAGCATGATCATAGAAACCTATAACTTGATGCCAGATAAGGGGCAACTTGTTTGTGAAGAAGTACTTCCTCACATTTCCCCTTAGTCTTCTTGTTCTAGCATTCTCTCTCTAAAATACAGATGCAGCGGCCGTTATTCGAACACCACGCGCTGTATGCCTCGGAATACCCACGTCATGGCGCGTGATTTCTTCCAACCGTACCGTCTTAAGACCCGAGTGCAGGTGAGTGCAGAAAATGGCATTTTAATGTTCTGGTTTTTAAACACCTTAAATTGACACAGTAGCACAGTACTGTACACATTACAATTCATTCATTTCATTGCACACAAAGAAACAGAATCCATGAAATTCAAACAAAGCAACCGCGATAAACATAGGTGCCTGGGGCGATTGGCGGCGTTAATGCCACGTGGAGTACAGCAGCGCGCACGAAAATGGCTCCGTGATTTGTTCGAATAACGGCATCTGCATTTGTATGCTTCTCTTTTGTAACTTGTTAAAAACCCTTCACCATTTTACTAACCCTTTCCAATTTATTTATGCCCTTTAAGAGATACTTTAGAATTTTAAACCACTAGATGCTGTAACCTTCTCAGGAGCTAAGATTTTTCCTGTTGTTGACTTTTTCATCTCCATTTTTTATCGACCAAGATTATATACCTGTTAAAATATAGGTAATTGGATTAAATTATTGTTCATTATACTGTATGTTGCACTTTGGATATTGTGTTTTTGGCTACATTAAACCATATTTACTAAGCAGCTGCAATTGATTTCTTGCACAAATGTAATGATTGGCACAATTACTTTTTTTGACATATTTACTAAGTGTAAACCCTTCCTCAAATATTTCAGCATTTACCTAATTTTTGTGATTTTTTTCTACTCAGTGCCATTTCTGCATTTCTGGATATGTATTCACATATTCCGTTAAGGAGGTGTAGTCGGATAATTAGAAGATGAACACCAGATTCAGATCAAATCAAAAGAGTTTTTCTGAAGAAAACACAGAAATCATTCTAAAGTCTATGGGGCCTATTCCAGTTGCTCCAAAATTGTCTTTTTCAAATCATACGGTTTGGCATGTTCAGAAGTCGAGGAAAGAAATGTGACAAAAACTCTCTTGTCTATTTCAAATAGCATCTTCTAAACAATTTCTATAAAAAGTGACAAACTGCATGGTTTAATATGCAAATCACGTGGATTGTACTTGCTTTAGAAATAGAATGACTTGAAGATGGTGTTAGCTTCCTCCAGATCCAGAGGGGGCAGAGGCGGAGTTCCAATTTAGTAGTATCTCCTGTGGCATATATCTGTCCCAACGGGATTATAACCCACAACCCTGCAATTCGGAGCAGCAGTTCAACCATTTAACTAACCCAGGTGCATGGAAACTCCACTGTGACATATCTCTCAGGTGTCTCAGGTGTGCTCCTTTTTGAGCACATGGAAAAGTGCATTTTTGGAATCAGGAAGGAATTTATGTTTCCCCTTATGAGATATCATTGGATGATATTTTACTGGGGTTTTTTGTTTGCATTTCTTTGGATCAATATACTGTAAGTACGGATATAGGATAAAGTATCTGTCATCTAAATTTAGCATAGGTTGAACTTGATGGACGCATGTCTTTTTTCAACCTCATCAACTATGTAACTACGTAACTGGCAACCAGAAACTAGAAATGATCTGCCTTTAAAGGAAAAATGGGGGAACGGGTTACAGGTGTAAGCAGTCAAGCTCAAATAACATTTCCTAGCATCTGGGTTAGATCAATGCTAGAGTGGCTGCCATGAATTATAGGGCTGTGGGTTCTAATTCTGTTTGTTCTGACCCATTCATCACAAGGGCCCTTAGATTTATTTGGTCTATAGGATATATTTTAGGTGGTGTGACTCATACTTTGTATAACCATAAGCATATCCCCCAGGGTACCTTAGGTGTGTTCCTTTTTAAGAAAAGGCATCTCTTCCTTATTTTTTGGAGCTCCGCCACCCCCCCAACCAGAGACCAGGGAATACTATAGACAGGACAAAAGAGTTGGCACACTACTTTCCCTGTGCTGCACATACCCCAGTTTCCCTCTCTCCATCTCATCCTTTGAAGTTCACGCTGTCCATCTCTTTTCCCCACTTTGCCTCCATGTCGCTATTTTCTATTGTCCCCCTGGACCTACATCTCAATTTCTTGACAACTTTGATGCTTGGCTTCATTACTTTATTACTCTCTTCTGACACACCTACTGTCATCCTGGGAGGCTGTAATATACCTATTGACAATTCCAATGACATTTCAGCCACCCATTTTCTCTCCTGTGGTCTCTCCCAGTTGTATACCTTTCCTACTCACTGCAATGGATTCTCTCTGAAATTCCCTACCACGCACCATCAGACTCTCCCCTAGCGATCAGATATTTAAAAACTCCCAGAAAAGTCACATAAGGCACCTGTGAGCACATGACCTGTATATGGGACAAGGGTTAATACACAGCCCCACTTTTCACCATGGCAAAGTTCCCATATACTGTACCATCTGTCATGAACAGCACAAAAGTGAGCACATGACTTAGATATGCAACCAGGGTTAAAACACGGCTTCTCTAGCCAAATCGCCTTTCTCATGCGCAAGGTACTTTCAATTAGTTAATATTAACCCCTTACTCCATTGTAATCATATATATATGCTTCCACCACCCAAGGAATTATGCAAAATACTAAATTAATATATCTGCCAAGATCTCAGGTCCCTGTTTATTATAGAAAAAAACATGCACTTAACACACAAAAATATGTTGTAGCAAAATGTGTCCAAAAATGGAAACACTCTCTCCAGAACATGCAACAGTTCATTTAGAGCCCCAAAGCATTATGTATTAAAGAGTTTAACATATATAAAAATACAGTGCTTAGATTACAGAAAAAAAATTACAACAAAATACAGGTACAATAAATGCAGAACACGATAAATCATACAACAGAAATCCCTATACAGTACATTACCACGTCATAGGTTTCCCCGCCAGAGAGGTTACTGGCATAGAAAGATGAAAATTCCAGTATTTGATCCTAAATACACCTCTGTTGAATTCTGATTTCAAAACTCCAGGCAAGCCCTATATACCATTCTTTTCCCACTGAGAACCACATAAGACCACCCCTGTCAAAAATCAGCTGCTAGGTTGACGGTTTTACAACAGAGAAAAAAAAACTTTGCCTCAATATATAAACGTACTCATTACTTTCTTTCTCTAATACTTAGACACACGTGAGTCATATCAATAGATTCAGACAATTTTGTCGATCGTAATGAGACTAATTATGACTGACTTGCTCCTACATTTGAGTGACAAATAGATATCTGTCCCTGGCTACCTCCTAAACCTCACGTGTCTGGCAAAACTGCATGTGCCTCCTTGTAATGATCACAGATATTTAACTCTTATTGTGCACAGTAGATGACATCACATGATATTCTCATAAGGGATAACCCACCAATAAAGTCCTCTTTGAATCTTTGGACAGACCCAGGGTCTTGACCTGTCATAAACCCAATATATTGTATTTTTAAATCAACTGGTAAACACATTAACCTTTGAAGCACCAAATTGATTAAAATACATGATATTCGTCACCATTTTTTTTATTACAATCACCTTTTCAAGGAAGCCTATATGGAATACCTCTAACTAAACCCCCCTCCTACCCCTCCAACCCCATTGGAATCCAGCTATGCAGCTGGACCAATCTCCTTGCTATGCAACACCCCCTAACATCTCCTCCCTCAAACATTAATGAGATCAGCTGTCTGGTTGGACCATACTCCATCCCGAGGCATACTCCATCCCACAATCAGTAGCCACTTTACCTTTTGTTTCAACATTGTCCCTCATTCTCTCTAGAGTGCAAGCTCTCACGAGCAGGGCCCTTATTATCTCTTTGTATCTTTTTGTGCATGGGTGTCCTTATTTGTATCTGTATGTAACTCTGTACATGTAATTATGAAATCTCTGTACCCAAGTTGTACTGCGCTGCATAATATGTTGACACTTAACAAATATAAAATAATAATATACCAAGCCTACGTGTCTTATGTTTCCCTGCCACATGCGGTAGAATTTGTGTATTTGTTTTTGATATATTTTTCTTGCACTTTTTATATTTCTACCTAATGGAAAAGGGGGGGAAGGGCAGGTGGTTCCCCTTCTCAGCTTGTTCTGTATAGGATATGGTAATGAGGTAGTTACGGTGCTGTGGCTGGGATATGAAACTAGCAATCAACCAAAGAGAAGGAACCCAGCTTGAAAAGCACTCGGTTATCAGTAGGTGAGTATATGAATTATAATTAAAAATAATTTTTAATAAGATCCAAGTTAAAATAAAGTGTACAAAAAGAAAAACTATGTGACAAAAAAGGCTCAAGATGTTGTGTAGTTAATGGTGTGTCAAGACAATTGGTACTATATATACGGGATTTTGTCTCAATATATAAAAGAGCAGCTGACACAGTGGTCAGAGTTAGTAAAGATATACTTTCACAGTAGATTACAGGGTCACAGATTAGTCTGGGTAGGGAAGCTTCATCAAATTACCTTATTATGTAGTTGCTCTGTTTTGTGGCAATTACAATTAGGGTTGCAGTAATGTGGTCTGTTGTGAGTGCTTCAGTTGGTAATTAAGGGGTTGTAGAATATGCCCCCTAAGTTTCTAATAGGTATCCTATTTTTTATCCCAAGAGATCAACTTCCTGAATATATACATATATGAATTCTACCACAGTAGGTTGATAATCTGAAAAGCACGTGACTCTGTAGTGATAAGAGTCTTATTATGCCCCACTCTGGCAACAAGCGGTCAGTTTAAAAACAAGGAAGGTCCAGTTTAAGTTGCTGGAGTCATATGAACAACAAGAAACAGAAAACATAAAAACATATACAATACAAACAATGATTCCCTGGCGCACTAACAGATATTAAACCTGACAGCAGAGTGCAGTCCCATGAATCAAGTAGATGATATTGGATGAGATCTACAGTCCACACTGTCCCATTCCTTTTAGATTGAAGACTTGTCTGGAAATAAAAACAAAACAACCATTGCGCAGTACCCTATGGTCAGTTCTCTACACCCCCACCGTTGCTATCTACTTACTTAAAAATAGATAGAAATAGGCCTCAAAAGGTTTCTTTGCTCTCCTCCCGGTTGGCTCCAACTTGTTGCTGCTGCTGGTGACGTGATCTTTACTTCCAGCGTCAGCACCGCCATACACCGTGTGGGAACAAGAATGGGCGCCAATAGTGTGATAACATAACATTTATTGATAAAAATAGCAGGGTAAAAAACATGCACTCACATGCTGTAATGCCCTATGTGCGTCCTACAACGTGCCGTCCGCTTACATGGGAGGATGCCGAGGGATTGCAGGAGGAGGCTGGATTCGGCGTGGGTCCCCGCTTCGTGGCCGCGACTCGGAGCGCCTATTCCCTCCTCAGATGACTTTCCCCGCCAATCAACCTCTTCTCCTCTCAATGGGTATGCACGCCGCAGCACGTCCTGGAGGCTCCACCCTACGCGCGTTTCATGACTCTGATGTCACTTCTTCAGGGGTAATGGAGCCGTGGGGGCACTGTAGGTTATTTATATCCTTGTGCATTGCTAACGAGGGATTCCCATTGGGTAATTGTCCTCACTGGGAACTCCCACTGATTGTCCACTTGTAGATAATGAAGGGCAATTTGTATACAGCTGACTTAACCCCTTCATGCCTGGACAGTAACAATCACAATATACATACACTCCAGCATATTCGTGAAACATACTTATAAAAACGGCAGTAGGATATAATTAATATATTCTAATGCCAATACATCTTATACATAGAAATACATCAATAAAAATAATCTGATTCCATATAAAAATATAAATAAAAAGTGGATAGCAACATTATGGCTTATAATTCCAAATTGTATTTTGAAAGATAGCTATTAAGCTGACTCCCTGCCAATGTCGGCATAGAGGACCTAGAGGTGGAAAGAGAATATATTAGATTGAAACATAAGATAACCTGGTTATGCTATATCCAACATCAGCAGTATACTATATAGACCTAACTATCTCTCAGGAATGCTGCCAGGTCGAATTCAATATTTAGTCCTCTTGGGGTCATGGTTTTAAGGGTATATATCCAGTAGCTTTCGCGTCTGGATATAAGATTTATTTTGTCACCCCCCCTCCAATTCTGCTTGGGACATTCAATCCCTTTACAGATTAACCCTTCAGGGTTTTGTCCATGCTTACTTTTAAAGTGGCTGGAGACACTGTGTGTCTCCAGACCCCTTTTAATATTGTAAACATGTTCTGCAAGACGTCGTTTCAATGGTCTACCTGTTCGCCCTACATATTGTAGTCCACATGGGCACTCTAACAGGTAGACCACAAAAGTAGTCTTGCAGGAGATGAATGATTTAATGGGGAATTTAATCCCCGTAACATTGGAATGAAATTGATTACATTTGGAGCTATATCCACAGCCAATGCATTTACCACATGTGAAAAATCCATCTAATTCCTTTAGCCATGTTGTATTATGTGCTTTCATGGAATTGAACGGACAACTTGGGGATAGTTTAAGTTTTAGATTGTCAGCTTTTTTAAAAACTATCTGAGGATGTTTGGGTAATATTGATTTTAAGATTGTATCGCCCTGTAGAATGCCCCAATGTTTCTTAATTATTTGTGTTATTTTATTAGACATTCCATTGTATTTGGTGATGAAGGGAATAAACTCAACACCATCTGATTGTTTTGATCTCTTATTATCCATACAGATAAGGTCATCTCTATTGACACTTTTTACAGTCTCTAAGGCCCTCATAACCTTATTGGGATTATACTCTCTCTGAATGAACTTATCTTTAAGGTCATTGGCCTGTATCTCGAATATTTCCGGTTGAGAGCAATTCCTTTTAGTTCTTAGGAACTGGCCCTTGGGAATATTGTCAATCCATCTATGGTTGTGATGGCTGGATGCCAGAAGGTACGTATTAGCATCTACCTTTTTGTAAAAGGTCTTGGTCTCAATAGACCCCTTCTCAATGAATAATGTGAGATCCAAAAAGTCTATACTTGATGGGCTGGTGTTAAATGTGAATTTTAGATTCATATTATTATTGTTTAGATATGTTTGGAACTTCCCTAGATCTTCTGTGCCTCCACCCCAGATACATAGCACGTCATCTATATAGCGTTTCCATAGTACAAGGCTCGCCCCAAATGGGCTGCTGGATTGGATGTACTCCTCCTCCCACATGCCCATAAAGATGTTAGCATAGCTAGGGGCGAACCTTGTACCCATGGCAGTGCCACATATCTGGAGGAAGAAGCTGTTGTCGTAACTGAAATAGTTATGTGTAAGGATATAATGTATCCCCTCTAGTATAAATTCTCTGAATCCCTGTTCAAGACTGTCATCTTGGTTTAACACCCTTCTAATTGCTCTGATACCTAAGTCATGATTAATGACGGTATACAGAGACGTCACGTCACACGTGACCCAAATGTAATGATCTTCCCATTTGAGGTCCCTGACCAAATTTAGTACGTGTGTGGTGTCTCTTAAAAATGACGGGATTTTGGGGACATATTTCTGCAGAGTAGAATCGATAAACATTGACAGATTGGATGTCAATGATTTTATCCCCGATATAATGGGACGTCCAGGGGGATTCCAAAGATCTTTGTGAATCTTTGGAATGAAATAGAAAATTGGAATCCTTGGCTGTGATATATCCAAGAACTCCAA
The DNA here is from genome assembly GCF_040206685.1 of Ascaphus truei. NCBI lineage: Eukaryota > Metazoa > Chordata > Amphibia > Anura > Ascaphidae > Ascaphus > Ascaphus truei. The sequence goes on along the minus strand of NC_134483.1, from coordinate 461,278,183 downwards.
TTCACTTTTGGAAATATTTCCATCCAGGAATCCCTTGTGCAGAAATTCTTGAAGTGCTGTTTTAAACTCTATAGATGGATTACACGGTAGTTTTTTATATGTGGTTCCATCGCTTAGGATTCTCAAGGACTCTTTTTTATAATAGTCAGAGTCCATGATAACTATGCCTCCCCCTTTGTCTGCAGACTTTATTACAATTTGTTTATTACTTTCTAAACTCTTAACTGCATCTTTTTCCAGTTTACTTAGATTGTGTTTAGGGATTTTGAACTCACTGGTTGCCCTTTCCATATCCTGGATAACCAGTTCAGTGAATGTTTCTAAGAAATTTCCCTTAATATGTTTGGGGTAAAACACTGAGGGCCTTTTAAATTTAGTGGTGGGGATACCTCTTTGCTCAATGATTTTATTGTTGTCCTGAATGACCTCCCTACTGATAGCATCTTTCCTGAACAGACAGTTCAATGCTGCGATTGTCGAGGTTAGTGGTTCTAAACACTACATAATACAAGATTACTTTTTATATTTCCCATGCTTGGGAAATGTATACATATTTTTTCATGCACTTTTTTTTAACTGTACTTATGTTTTTTAACCAGTTTTAAATTAACTGTAGTTCACACATAGCACATGTAGTGTTCATAAATTGTGACCTCTTTGGCACCACATACAGATGTAGCCAGACTTACTGTTTTCGGTACTGTGACAAGACTCAATATTCAATGGGAATTAATGCATCTATTTCTTCTCGATTATCTTACAGGTGAAACAGCCAGAAGATGAGGCGGTGGAATAAGATTGTATTACTGTTAGAAGATTGTATGATTATTATTTTCCAAACTTTATTTATCTCTCTAATTTATTATAATAAAAATGTCCTAATATCCATTTTTTTTGTTTGTTTGTTTTTCAGCATTGTCAAAGTGTACAGATATAGCCGGCCTTTCTGTTCGTGGGCCATGAGTGAAGCACCGAAAAACGAGGTGCTGGAGGAGGTTGCTGCCGTGACGGCACTGCGTGGGGTCAATTCTACTTAAAGTGACCTCCTGGAGCGTTAATCCTTCCAGGCAGCATTCAGCACTGTCATATAACCTTGCATGCATATGGCAACGTGAACATTAAGGGCTTCATTCTAGTGGCTCTGATAACCAAGTTATCAAGGCTTTAAGCATCTATTCCAAAATGTTGCTAGGTAGCTATTCTAAAAGCCTCAATAAGTTAGTAAAATTGCACGGGGAAGGCCTTTTTTGGGGTGTTTTCTTGCTCCTGGCCAAACATACTGGGCGGGAGAAGCAAAACTTCTGGAAATCAAAAATTTTCAGAAATCACACTATTCTAGTAGCTCCAATTAGTTTATCGGAGCTCTGGAATTGCGTGTTTATCAAAGATTCATCTCGCCAGCCTAACAGTGGGGATACTGCTCAAGACCAGAACTTGGCATCACGTTAACAAACATTAACAGCCTAAGGCTGGCGAGATGGGATCTGCGAGCAGGACTTTGAATAAAGATACTTGGATGTTACTCTGGGGTTCTTTGTGGCTTCCTGGATGATTTGCCTGTTTGTTCTTGGAGAGATTTTGGTAGGACGGCCAATCCTGGGTAGAGTGACTGTGGTCTTAAACTTTCTCCATATGTCTGGCAGTGGATTGGTAGAGCACCAAATCCTTAGAAATTGTTTTCTAACCATTTTAGACTGATGAGCATCAATAACTGATTTTCTGAGGTCCTCTGAAAAAATTTTTGATCGTGGTATTACGTGTTTCCACATACCTGCATGGTGAAGAACGAACGCACAAAGTTTCTGCTATTTATATAGGGTGGGGCATCCCAAACTCACAACTGCAGATCTGTCTAATTATTAAAACACCTGATTCTAATTATCCCTTTAATTTAGCTGATAAAACCAGGGATTCACTTACTTTTTTCACATACCCTGACTCTTAATTACTCATTCTTTGTCTAATTCATACATCATTTTGTTTCAAAAGACATGGAATTGGTTAATATAAACACTATTGGATATTTAAGAAAAGACTGGTTTTGATTCAAGAAGGTTATCATGGAAAAACTATGGAATTTCCGTAATTATCATTGCGGTTCACAAACTTAATCTTACCACTGTATATTGAAGGTCACTTTCCCAGTAGCACTCCAGTTGGTGCAATTAAATATATAGAAATATAATACTGTGGGTCTGGGTTTTGAGCTTGCTAAGATTGTGTATGTCTAATCCCATCATTTTATCAAGAGAAGATTTAAGTTAATTACATTTCCTATCTGACTCGTTAAAAACTAATTAAATAGCTAATTACTGCTACTTTTACAATTGTATTCACAAATACAACATAATGAGAGGGTGAATGACATGATACATATATTTGCAAAAAAAAATGAAAAAACATCTTTTAGATATTATTTTTCTACAGCCTAGCTATTCTCATGGCATTTGTAATGCAAGGGATACATACGCTCTCTCGCTCTCTTGCTCTCTCGCTCTCTTGCTCTCTCTCATCATTTTGAACTGGGGTAGGCATCTTATCTCTTTTCTGCTTTGATCTTGCAGCTATGTGTAACTAACTGTGTGTATGCCATATATATATATATATATATATATAATTGTGTTTATAACTAACTTAAACCAATCTAAATTAAAGATTTCTTCGATGACAATAGATATATTTAGATGTTTTATCCAAAAGTTATTGTGTTATAATTATATGTTAATTTTCTCTGTTTCATTATCTTTAAAACCAAGATTAATTTGAAACAATTCTGCATAGAAATAGATATTGCTTTTATATTGTATACAGACAAACAGACCAATTGTTAAAACAAAAACTTTGGGTTTCCATGTTCTATAATTAAGTCCATTATTTTCTTTGCAACCCTTTGTTACAAATATTTGTAAGTTTTGTGAGTTTTTTTCAATTTTAGCAAATACATTGATTTTATTTTCAATGTATCTGCTAAATAGGTTTATAATATGAATAAATTAATGCATCAAGAAAGAGAGGCCCAAGACGACAAGTCTGCAGACTGCCAGACAGAGAAGCCACAGGTGTCAATCAGAGATAATAACAACTCCACTAAGGCTTAGCTGCTCAATATTAATGATGATTAGACAGATTCGGCTGTTCACCAAGTGACAGGGAAGAAAAGATTGTGTTAAAAAACTTGTTGCTAAATTAATAAAAGAAGAATTGGTAAATTGGATAAAGGAGCTTGAGCAAGAAGTCCTCCACAGAGTTGAGGAAGCCAAGCACATCATGGATAGGCTGTGCTTTGAAAAAGTCCCCCACGAAGTGGGTTGAATTCAAGCACCTACTTGAAGAGACACTGTTGAGGTGCACAGGCGACAAGCACTCCAACCCCAACTTAACTGGGGACTATCTCTCCCTCCAGCCATTCTCTCTCCACCTGGGGTTAGGGTGTCAAGTGAGTGGAGAGGTGGGCTTTCACCGTTGCTAGCCCTAGCTACCCACAAACAGTGGAGGAGTGTAACAGGGTGGATTCCTGCTCACATTGTGAGACAAGGAAATCCTTTTCACTAAGCCTGATATAGCACTGAGGAGGTTAATCCCAAAGCAGGCTATCTTGATTAATCTCCTCAGATAACTTGATAGGGGCATAAAAACCCACAGAGACTCACTACAGAGTTCTCTCTGGTTGAGGAAAGTACTGGACCCTGGACTGTTGTAGAGAGAAACCCTGCACAATGACTTCCTGAACCTTATCTGAGCCAAAGGTAACTGACCTCTACTCTGTTTGCTATTTGTGTTGTTGGTAAGGGGCTTAGCTCCCCAACCAATAGATTAGGTGTATGGAGAGGTTTAGTGAGCGCTTCAATAGGAGTCAGGCTGTTTGTTGTGTTGTCCTCTAAACCCTGATTAGCTGTTTATGGTGTTAAAATTTGGGCAATAAAAGCCTACATTTTGTTTTCCCCCAAAACATCTCCTGTTTTACAAAACCTCTGCACACACCTCTTATGGATACATTGGAGGCTATTCTAGCAGCTTCGAAGTGTGTCAATCCGTGTTTGAAGAGCCCTTTCCAATCGGATTGGCATGCTTTGGTATTCTCTCAGCCATTCTCGCATGTCTAATCTGTGTGGAAAATACTTTTTTAGAAGTGGTTTCACTTCAGATTTGCCAATCCGGTTTCTCAATAAAGCCTCAAACTCTCATATTTTTTTACAACTACAATTATCATAGCTCTCTTTTGCAAACAGCTTCTAAAAACTCGCATTTTTTAATGTCACATCAAGGGTGGCGAGATAGCCTCAATAGATGCCCTTTTGCATCCTTACAAGTCACAAAAACCCTTTTTAGACTGCAGAACATGAACTGACATACTGAATATGTGTTATTAAGTATTCTATATTCCTTTTATCCATTTCACACCTATGTTTAATGCATTATGTACATTCTACAAATAATGTGGTCCCCTATAGAAATATCAATACACCACAAAACAGTACATAAGAACTATCATCCCACCAGTATTACTACTAATAATTAAATATTAATAATTATTATCATTAATAAGAATAAATAACAGCTATTAAATTTAAAAAATCTATTTGACATGACCAGGGAGGTTCCAGGCGGTTCCCCTCTCCCCCCGCTTTGTACCCACATGCAACGTACAAATAATGACAGGAAACGGGAGCTGGAGGTAAAATGGCCGCGGCTATTTATTTATACAGAAAACCTAATGGGGTAAATGCACTCCCTGCCAGAGTGTGCTCCTTTGTCAGGAAGGGGAGGGGACGGTCAGCCGGCCCTCGAACCGCTGACCTCGTGTCCCCTACGCGAGCGGGCTCTCGAGGTCATGGATAACTGACCTTGCCCACTCGTACTCCCCCCGGGCTCAAACGGCCCAGCTCCCAGTCTGGCAAGAACAAGCACCTACCCCCAAGAGCCGCCACCGACGGGCCTATTTAACCCCCCTTAAACTAGGCCCGTACCGCCAACCCTCCAGACCCTCTCGAAGCCCTCCCGGAAACTGAAATAAGTCTATCCCGCCTGGCATGCCTAGCAGCGGGACCATGCTCCTCTACCAGCCCAGCCTGTCCTTACCATTTACCTGGGGCTGCCAATCGCGCCTGGAGCAGTAGTTACTCAACCTGCCATGGTTTTTAAAGATGCCCTGAGAATCGCTTTTTTTGCTGCACTCTCCCTCGCCCGGTCCCGGACATACCCACCTCGGGAGCCGCAGGCCGCCTTTGCCCAGCGCTATCTGGGATTTCGCCTTTTTTACTGCTGCAGGCTTCTTACCCGCCCTCAGCGACCCCTGGGGAATAGACCCTGGCAGTGGACTGGGCCACGCCTCCTCCCTTGCTCGCTCTGTGTCGCACACTGCAAGCCTTGACGCCTTGCCCTATCTCCTCGATGCCGCCCTAAACGCGACTCCTTACCATTACCCGATACGCCATATGCCGTACCTTCCACGGCGTGTCCCCATCAACCGCCCGCCGGGGCTGTTCCACCATCTGTGCAGTGCGTGATGCCGCCGGGTGGGTCCGCTACCGTGCCCCTGACCCCGGCCGTGGCTGAAGAATTGAAAGACACCGGGGTCCGGCTGATGGCTGTTGGTACTGGAGTGGGATTCGCGGTGCCAGTGACATCCGGCCGTGGCCATCGTGGCCTCTCGTCAGGAAGAGACCTGGGCCGCGACTTGGTTCGCCCTTCACCCGATGCCGTCTCCACGTAGTCGAACCATGCTGGGTTCTCTGCTCTCCGAAACACATTGGCACCAGCCGCGGTTGCGGTTGGCCGTCTTGGTCTCCTTGGCCCTGCCGACTCTGCAGGTGAAATCCTGACAGTGACACCGCCCGCGTCAGCAATGGGCGGCTGTGTGGCGTGCTGTGACGCCCTGTTCTGCGTCACGGTGGCTGGAAGTCACCGCCCCTCCTTCGCGGGCCGACCTGCGCGCCGATCCGCCGAGTCCTGCGTCCCAGCGGTCGAAGTCCTCCCCACCATCGCTGAGGCCCGACCTGGCCGCTGTGACGCCCTGCCTCGCGGTACCGTGACCGAGGGCTGCCGCCCTGCGTGCGGTTGCTGAACTTCGCCTGCCGCCTTGCACTGCAGCACCCTCCGCGCTCCTTTCCTGGGGAGCGCGGCCTCTTTGCCTGCCGCCTGTCTAGCGCGCAATGCTGCCTGGGGACTGTCGCCTGACGCATTGTGCTGCAGCGCCCTCTGCTTCCCCTTCCCGCGGGGAGCAGCTATACACGCGCGCATCTACGCGCGCCCATACACTCGCACGCATCCACGTGCGCCCACACACCTGCGTCCCAGCAGTCGAAGTCCTCCCCACCATCGCTGAGGCCCGACCTGGCCGCTGTGACACCCTGCCTCGCGGTACCGTGACCGAGGGCTGCCGCCCTGCGTGCGGATGCTGAACTTCGCCTGACGCCTTGCACTGCAGCACCCTCCGCGCTCCTTTCCTGTGGAGCGCGGCCTCTCTGCCTGCCACCTGTCTAGCGCGCAATGCTGCCTGGGGACTGTCGCCTGACGTGTTGTGCTGCAGCGCCCTCTGCTTCCCCTTCCCGTGGGGAGCAGCCTTAGTGCCACGTGCTGGTCTTGCTGAGAACAATGCCTGCAGCCGCCGATCCAACCATGCCTCGTCATGGTTTTCCGCCTCGACTTGAAGAAGGCAGAACTGCTCTGCCATCGATGCCATGCTGCTGTGTGTGGGGGGGGATCCTCGCTTAACTTCCGGTGCTTAGCTGGGCCCTGAGCTATTCAAGCGCTGCGTGTGCGCTTGCCAAGCTGTTCTAAGCCTATCGCCGCTACGCAGTCCCCACACAGTCACCCATATACACACGCGCGCCCTGCGTGTGCCCATATACATACGCGCGCGCCCTGCGTGTGCCCATATACACAAGCGCGCATTTCCGTTTGCCCATATACACACGCGCGCATTTCCGTGTGCCCATATACACACGCGCGCATTTCCGTGTGCCCATATACACGCGCGCATTTCCGTGTGCCCATATACATGAGCGCATTTCCGTGAGCCCATATACACGAGCGCATTTCCGTGAGCCCATATACACATGCGCGCGTCTCCGTGTGCCCCTATACATGAGCGCATTTCCGTGAGCCCATATACACGAGCGCATTTCCGTGAGCCCATATACACATGCGCGCGTCTCCGTGTGCCCCTATACACGCGCGCATTTCCGTGTGCCCATATACACACGCGCGCATTTCCGTGTGCCCATATACACACAAGCGCATTTCCGTGTGCCCATATACACACGCGCGCATTTCCGTGTGCCCATATACACGCGCGCATTTCCGTGTGCCCATATACACGAGCGCATTTCCGTGAGCCCATATACACATGCGCGTGTCTCCGTGTGCCCCTGCGCGCGCATCTCCGCGTGCCCCTATACACGCACGCATCTATGCACGCGCGCATCTACGCACGCCCATACTCGCACACATCCACGTGCGCCAATACCCACTCGCCTCCATGTGCACCCATACACACTCGCCTTTACGTGCGCCAATACCCACACAGTCACCCATATACACGCGCACCTCTGCGTGTGCCCATATACATACGCGCGCGCCCTGCGTGCGCCCGTACACATGCATTTCCGTGTGCCCATATACACACGCGCGCATTTCCGTGTGCCCATACACACCCGCGCGCATTTCCGTGTGCCCATATCCACACGCGCGCATTTCCGTGTGTCCATATCCACGAGCGCATTTCCGTGAGCCCATATACACATGTGCCCCTATACCCACGCGCGCGTCTCAGTGTGCCCCTGCGCGCGCATCTACGCCCGCCCATACACTCGCACGCATCCACGTGCGCCAATACCCACACGCCTCCATACACACGTGCCTTTACGTGCGCCAATACCCACTCGCGCATCCACGTGCGCCCATACACCCGCGTGTATCCACGTGCACCCATCCGCACTCGCACCCCTTCCACATGAATTAATTGGGGAATTCCGATAAAAGTAACCAAGCATAACTGCTAAACATTGTAATTCCCATTAACAAGTATTTATCCTCTAATAATTACTACAGTATATTTATATAGTTTATAATGTCACTAGATAAAGAGCTCTATTGACATCTATGTGTGCCCATCCACACGCGTGCATTTACGTGTGCCCATACACACGCGCACATCCACGTGTGCCCATACACACGCGCACATCCACGTGTGCCCATACACACGCGCACATCCACGTGTGCCCATACACACACGCGCGCATTTACGTGTGCCCATACACACGCGCGCATTTACGTGTGCCCATACACACGCGCATTTACGTGTGCCCATACACACGCGCGCATTTACGTGTGCCCATACACACGCGCGCATTTACGTGTGCCCATTTTTTTTTTAAGCTTATAGTATACATGCCTATCTACACATACGTATGCACCGATTTACATGCACCCATGTACACATATATACGTACCCTTATACACATATATATATACCTGCACACACATACCTGCACATAATCGTCCCGAGCGCATCAGCGTATGTCCCCGCGCCGAAACTTTAACTGCGGGGGCAGACCGTGAAGCGCCAACCTTGGCCGCCCACCCCTTCGCGCTTACCCCCGGCCTAGGGCCACAACCACTAAGAGCGGCTGCACTAGCCTATACATGCGTATATCTCCACCTACGTATACATGCATAACCATATACACATGTACGTACATACCCACATACCTGCACATAACACCCATAAATACCTATACGTACATCCACATATATACCCACACACATATACATATATATATACACACCCATACCACACATATATACATATACACCCATACCACACATATATACATATATACCCATACCACACATATATACATATATACCCATACCACACATATATACATATATACCCATACCACACATATATACATATATACCCATACCACACATATATACATATATACCCATACCACACATATATACATATATACCCATACCACACATATATACATATATACCCATACCACACATATATACATATATACCCATACCACACATATATACATATATACATATATACCCATACCACACATATATACATATACCCATACCACACATATATCCATACCACACACATAACCACGTTATTTATTTATTATAGATTTATCCCGGCCGGCCCCCTCCTCACACATACATTTTAACGACCCCACAGGTGTGGGAGGGGGGGGGGCCGCGGGAGCAGCCGCATCTCCAGCCGCATGGCTGATCAGTCCACCACAAACCCCTCTGCCCCGAGACCACTAAACGAAAAAGGGGGGGGGGTGAGGAGGGGCCCTGCCCGCGCTGCACTCCCCATCGGGAGACGGAAGGCCCGCACCACGTGGGACTGCGCCCCAGCCCCCGAACGGGCCGCGAGCAGCCGCCCGCATGGGACACACGCATGCCTCGGCCGGAACCCCACTCCCCGCAACCAGCATCCTTCCGCCCCTCCCCGCTGGGGTGCCCCTACCCATGGCAGCCGCCGCGGGGCTATGCAGATGGAGGAGGCACCCGCACGCACAACGCTGCGGGAGCAGGTAGCCCCCCCCAGGAGAAGAAGCGGAGGAAAAACCCCGTCAGGCCCCCTCTGCCCGCCAGACCCCCTGTCCCCCGAGACTACCCCTCCCCGCCTGCAGCCGCCGCGGCACGGCTTAAATCCGACCCCCCCCAGCTCCATGCTGCGCGCCGCAGATGGAGGATGGGGACGGGCCGCTACACTAAGGGGTCCCTCTCCTCCCTGCATCCCGCCTCCCCCCTCACCGCCGATTCAAAAATCGAGGCTATACAGGAGGGGGGAGTGCCCAGGATTGACCCCCCTTTCGGGGCCTTACCTTAATTTAACCTGCAGGGAGGAGAGGGACGTCCAAATCGTCTGGCGGGCAGCCAAAGAGGATGTGCTGCCCGCCAGCCTGGCCTTAAGTAGGCCTTCCGTGAACTCCTCCCCTGTGCTGGGGAGGGAGGTGTGGGGGCGGGCCAGCGAGGGGAAGGCCGGACCCCCCCGGTCATGAAGCCCCCCCCGCCTATGGCTAGGGGGTGCCGCTGTATATGCAGTGCTGTCCATGCAGAGGTAGACATTGTTTGGCCTTTAGATAAAATGACGTGCCCAAGGTCATCACGCCGGGATTTGAACCAGGATCTGTGCTGTAGGGTTATTATTTTCAGAATTAGTGCATTTACTCATTTACTCAGTGACTCATAATAATGTGAAATCACCAGTGGACTCATTCAATAAGCACTCCCTTCATAAAGTAAAAACTGCATGTACTGTACAGTATGTGCCAACATTGAACACACATGTTCATAGTTGACAAGTGAATACATTGGTTTAATAATGCTACTGGCATGTCTTTTAATGTTCTGTATATTTTCATTAACTCACAACCACAGTAAAAAATATCTAATTGGTAAAAACTATTGCATACTGTACATGTATAGTGACATTTTCTATACTTCAGGATGCATATTATGTTAAAAGATTTTTCACACCACAACATAATACAAACTTTGTTTATGCATAAGTGGAAAATATCTTCCTATTTAACTATTTAACTAATTTTATGGAAAATATGTTGCTTATTTGGAATGCTACTCCCTTTACATACAGTATACAATTGTTACCCACATATTTCTGGAAGGGAAGTTAGGGCTAAAAGACTTTGAAAGGCTATAATTGAACTCTCTGTCAGTCAGCAGTTCTCCCTCTTTGCCACCAGGACTGCTGCTCCCTGCTGATATTTCTGATAAGCAACTGTCTGAACCCTGCTATGACTTAATCACCTGCAATTGTGCCTTTCCTGCAGCCAGCCCTATTTAAGACCTCTGCTTCCTGTTTCCTGTGCCTATTTATTGTGGTTCATCCCAGTGCTCAAGCTTGCTGCCTGTTACATTTTATTGCTGTAGCCAGACCCTGCTTGGACCTGACTTTGCTTGCCCCTCTCCAGTCTATAACTCTAGCTGTTGCTGACCATTCTTTGCCTGCCACCAGACCTGACCTTTGATCTTGCTGATTATACTTTGCCTTCCTCTAGCCCTGACCTCTGCTTCCTCCTGACTATCTTTTGCCTGCCACTAGCCTGTCCAGCCACTGGACTCCAGCCCCACGCAGTTGCTCATGACATGATGAAACTACATTCATGCTAATGAAGAAAGCAGAAGCAAAAGAAGGAAGGATATCACAGATGACCGAGGATGAGAGAGCTAGAATCCTCAAGGAAAGAGCATAAGCAGAATGAAGAAAAGTATCTCAGGTGACAGAGGAGGAAAGAGGTAGGATGCTCAAGAAAAAAGCAGGAGCAAAACAAAGGAGGGTATCTGAGATGACAGAAGATGAGAGTGCTACTGTATAATTATCTTAAAGTAAAAAGAAACTACTGTAATCAAAAAACAGTAAATCAAGAGAATCACTGTGAAGTCAGCAGGCACGATGTCGCCGAAAAAAATATAAAGTGTTTACAATGTGTTGCTTTGTTCTGGAAAGGAGGAAGGACAGGAGGAACATTATCGATACCTGTGTTCAGTATGTGTTGTGCCGGAGGCAACGCCACGTTACTTGAGTTGAAAAATATATCTGGTGTTCTTCAGTCTAAATTGGATAGTAGTCATTTAGAGTCAAAGGACTACAGAAAGAATATTAGAGGTTACACTTCTGACCTTGCGTTCAAATCCTTTGGAGCAAAGGTTGATAACAATTTGCTGAGAGGTAAACATGGTGTCTTTTCCATTGCATACAAGGAAATCTTTATCATTTCATTGGATCAATGGTATTAAACAATGACAACAATCCTAAATTTTCCCACATTTAAATTCATGACACTGAAGAAACACACACACAAAGAAACAGAAAATAGACTTAAGTACTTACCACGTTTCAATTTTGTAACACTTACAATATTCAAACATGCGAAATAAATCGTTGACAGCCAACCTACAGACAATATAAAAGTAAGAATGTGAACTGATTTAAACTGTGACTGATGACTGTACAATTGGCTCACAGTACCTGAGTTTGCTGTTGTTTTAAGTGATTTCAAAGAAGAAGCAGCTCGAGACATACTTCTTATAAATGTGGTGGCACTGAGAAGATAGTGAGAATTCCTGAAACTCATGGAACTTATGTTCCACTGCATTTCATTGTCATATTTCCTTTTGGTGAAGAATGTTACTCCAATGCAATACATATCATATTGCCTAATGTTCAGGGAAGATTGCCATCAATCCAACATTGCCACTCTATTTTAAGAGGCTACTCCATGACTATAAAGTCACTGCATATGTAATAATGGAGCTGGTGAGACTATTTATTATTTTTGAGGATTTTTCAACACAATATTTGTTAGAGTCAGATTATCAAAGAATATAGCTCTTGCTGTTGCGTCTTCCATAATTGCTTTGTTTCTTCTAGATAGTCGTATAACATCATATACAAGAGTCAAATGTAACTTGAATCAAATGAAAAATCAACATATCCTATTCCTATTTCAATTCAATAGCACCTTGCAAAACTCATACAGCGAACACAACTAATTATATGAGGTGAAGCTCCGATGACTTGCATATTTTCGTTTGAATCACTGGATCGAACACTAAAGGACGTCATGAAGTTCACGAGTCGTTTTGACAGTAAAGTTGTGCTACAGTATTAAGCAGAAACTTCAGACATGTTCTTCCGGGGATAAGAAAAGATCTTAGAGGTTTAATAGTTTAAACTTCGCTAAGGCGTTCCGATCACCGGGAGGAAGTTATAGTGCTGAGGAAAATATAAAGGTTATGACTGTAAATAGAGAAAATAATGAAAAAATGCAGAAATTTGTTTAATTCCTTTCAAAAGTTGGAAAAGGTACTGAGGGATATAACGAAAGTGTGGAATTTCCTGAGCAATGCGTTTTGAAATTGCAGAACCTTTAAGATTAAGTGAAGCAATTTACCCTATCTTAGATTCTATTCCTGAAATGTCAAATTCAATGATGGAATATTCCATTTTGAAATCCAGGGAAGATGAGGTGGAAATGATCAATTCTTTCATAATTCAAATATGACCAGGCACAGAGAAAACATAGTTTAGTGCAAACAGTGTTCAGGATCAACTACTATACATCATTTACTCTATCCAATAAATTTACTAAATTCACTGAAATCTCCACCACACTAACTCCACATGCTCTAACTTTAAAACCAAGCGTTCCAGTAATGTTACTAAGAAACATAAATCTACGTTTTGGAATTTGCAACGGCACTCGACTTAGTTCAATCACTTCACAAACATACGATACAGGCAAACATTACAACAGGTAAAAGAGCTAGTGAAACAGTAATTATACCAAGAACAATGCTCATTCCATCACATTACACAGGGGGTGCTTGCAAGGCACAAAACTACACCAACAAGATTTGATCCTGTACCACATCTTCACTCTGATACACTATTTGCTTTAACAAGCTGTTATTACATGTGTGTTGAGACTACTGTATATTGTGAACTTTGCCTGATTTAAGCCCATTATATGACCATAGTCAATCAAAAACACAACCATTATTTAATTCCAGAGGGTTGATAACAGGTGATGTGTTGCAGCACCCAGACTTAGACGAGCCATATGACTACAGCCACATACCTAGATTGTACCACATTCAACTCATTCTAAGCTACATTATATCATGTTGGCTAAATATATCCTCATACTTTCTCCCAAAGCTGGCCCTATTACCTCCTTCCACATAACTGTTGGAAGTACTATTATTCACCCAGTATCCCAAGCACGCTGCCTAGGGGTCACACTCATCTCCTCTCTCACATTCTCCTCTCACATTCAAAAGGAAGCTAAAACCTGTCGTTTTTTTTCCTCCGCAGTATTACAAAGATACGCCCTTTCCTCTGTTGCTCGACAGCAACAACTATGACACAGGCCCTAATTCTCTCCATTCTCGACTTCTGTAACTTCCTGCTCTCCGGCCTTCCTGCCTCTCACCTGTCTCCCCTACAATCTATCCTAAATGCTGCTGCCAGAATAACTCTACTCTTTCCAAAATCTGTCTCAGCGTCTCCCCTGCTGAAATCCCTGCCCTGGCTTCCTATCAAATCCTATATAACACACTCAATTCTCTCCTGACTTTTAAAGCTTTACACTCTTCTGCTCCTTCTTACACCATCTCGAACTTACGTTCGGCTCAAGGATGTCTTCTCTCTACCACTTTTGTATATAAAGCTCTCTCCCGCCTTAAACCTTTCTCACTGACTGCCCCACACCTCTGGAATGTAATTCCTCTAAATATCCGACAAGCACCCTCTCTACCAACTTTTCAGACCAACTCAAAACACACCTGCTTAAGGAAGCATATGAGTAGCTCTATGAGTGATAGTTTTACACCGCATACATAAACCTTGGCCCTTGCAGACACGCTTACCAGAATGCCCTCCCTACCTTCCCTACCTACCCTACCAACAAATTAGATTGTAAGCTCTTCAGAGCTTTACTCCTTTTCCTAAATGTTACTTTTATGTCTGAAGCACTTCTCCCCTTTATGTGTTATTTATATTATGTGTTATCTATATGATTGTCACATGTATTACTGCTGTGAAGCGCTATGTACATTAATGGCGCTATATAAATAAAGACATGCATACATACATATATTATGTTCATCATCCTCTACATACATGTGTGCAGTTTGTAGACATCTAAATTTGACTATAGTACTATACATACTTTATATGGAAACACACCTCCATTGATTGACTGGGACTAAGGGCCTCATGCAGTAAGCCCCGATAAGGCTTTTTCGGCATTTTATAGCCGTTTTTTGCCCTCCTGATTCAGTAAGCCCCGATAAGTGGGAATTATCGGCAACTTTTCTTGCGAAAAATTTTTTTTCGCCACCCGGCTGCCGATAAGCCACTTATCGGGACTTTTTTTTCCCGCCTGAATTCAGTAAGCCCCGATCAGCTTTTTGGTGCTGATCGGCAGGCCAGATTGGAGATTTTATGGCCAATCCAGCCCGCCAACTAAAGTTGGCAACTTGCTGAAGGAGAAGCATCGGCAAGGGCGACACTTAGGAAAAATCAGCCCTTTTTCCTGCCTGTGATTGATGCCGGGGGTCTCCGGAGCTGATACCCGCACCGGAGCCCCCCGGCATGCATCCGAGGCAGGAAAAAGGCATTTAAAAGTCACTTCATTACCTTAGCGGCTAACCGCTAAGGCAATGAAGGGGTTAACCCACCGTGCCAGCGTTATTGTGGGTAGCGGGGATGGGTGAGGGGGGTATTTGGCCCTGGGTGTGAGTTTAGGACTTGCGGGGGGGATGCGGGGGCACTTAACCCCTTCACGACCGTAGCGGTTAATACCGCTACGGTCCTGAAGGGGTTAAGGCCTCCCGCTACCCACCCGCAAGCCCTAAACAACCACCGTTGGGGCTAATGCCCCCTTCACACACCCCCACTACCCACAATAATAAAAAAAAAACACCCCAGCACCACAATAACGAATTAAATAAATAATTAAATAATTATATATATATATATATATATATATATATATATATATATACCCAACAACACCTATACCCCCCTAACATACAGTATAGTAATGGGCAGAATGACTATTATCCACAAATGGATAATAGTGCAGTTGTCCATTTACAATACATACACAACAATAAAGACATTAAATACATATAGCACTCACCCATGTCCCACTGCCACGATGAAGGCCATCCTCATCTTCATCCTGCCCATGCCCCATCCGCTTCTGCAAAACAAACACAAGAATTACAACATCCAAATTAATGTCCCCTAACCCCTTAATCACCATAGCGGTTATTAACCGCTACAGTTATTAAGGGGTTAAGCCACCATCACCCACATACCCTCCCCCACAAAGCCCCCCAACCACCCTCACCCAATACCCACAGGGGAGTCCTACCAAATACCCTTGGGCCTAATACCCCCTCCCCCAGCACATACAGTACAATAATGTGCCAAATAACTATTATCCACATAGGGATAATACATTATTTGGCCATTATTAAACACATTCAATAACGTTAAAATGTAAATAAAATTGTACTAACCTCATCAATAAGAAGTCTCCGTCGCCAGCATCATCCTTGGGGTCCGTTGCCAACATTAGAAATAGCCACAACATTTCAATATCATTAACATAACACTGAACCCCTTAATCACCTTATCGGGTACTAACCTGAAAGGTAATTAAGGGGTGAAGCCATCCTGCAATGCCTACAACAGTTATGCATAACATCTTCAGTGAAATAAAAACCAATTGCCTAACCAAATTCCATTTAATCATTCAATCTGTAGGCTCACATGCCTCATAAAACATTGCATTTACAGTGTATACATGTAGCATAACATGTAAACTGCATGTACACGCTGCAAATCAATGTTAACAATACAATAATGCCACTCAAATCGCCATACATCACAAGAAGTATATTATTTAATACAATAAACTCACCATCAATGAATTACCACACATCAATTACATCCCTAAACAATTAAAATACCATCCATACCAATTACACAATGAACTAAAGCTATCCTAACAGAGAACCACTTCAAAACATAGAAAAAAGTACACCAACAAATACAATATACTAAAGCAAGGCTTTCCATATCCTATTGTACGGCCTGGAAGCCCAAAACTTACATCTGTCTAAAAATAAAATACATTTAGCACACATCAATGCATAGCCACAATGATTAACAATACAGAATTAGAAGCTTTAACAACACTATCATTTCTTACCCTGTATATATATCTGTACACATACATACAGACATACATACAGTGGGAAGAAATGATATGCATTATAAAAAATGAAAACATGAAAAAGCAACACAAAAAACAGTTACATTAAGTACATTTCTTTATTTAACTTACCATTACTTGCCCCCACCGACTCCCGTTGATCAGCTTACTCACGAACCAATCCACGACACCATCCACGACACCATCCAGGAACAAATCCACGACACAATCCAGGAACAAATCCACGAACCAAACCAGGAACCAATCCAAGAACAAGTGCAGGAACCAATCCAGGAAGCAAGCCACGAAGAAATCCAAGAAACAATCCACGACACGATCCAGGAACAGGAACCCATAAAAGAAAAGAAAAAAACAAATTAAACATTAAAATAATAAAACATGACAATCAAGGGTTGTACTAGTTTTATTCTTAGTGAATCTGTATTACAATACCTTGTTCCGGGGTCTTCTTGACATCCGGTGCCACGCCCTGGTCTTCAATCTTCAGGAGGAGGTCCGTCCTCCTCGGCATCTGCCTTCAAAATGAGACGACATAGGCTTTTATAGGCCTATGACGTCACATTTGTCGTCATATGGTTCCCACGGCCCTGATTGGGCCGTGAAAACCATGTGTTTTGGCCGATGTAAAAAAATTGATGACGTCACTTAAAGGCAATGCCAGCACAGCCAATCAGAATGGCTTTGCTGCTATTGCCTTTAAGAAAACGTCATGAAATGACACATGGCCGGACTCACATGGTAAGCCAGCCAATCAGAGCGTGGGAACTCCATCCCTACTCTGATTGGTTCAAGTACCATGTGAGTCCGGCCATGTGTCATTTCATGACGTTTTCTTAAAGGCAATAGCAGCAAAGCCATTCTGATTGGCTGTGCTGGCATTGCCTTTAAGTGACGTCATCAATTTTTTTACATCGGCCAAAACACATGGTTTTCACGGCCCAATCAGGGCCGTGGGAACCATATGACGACAAATGTGACGTCATAGGCCTATAAAAGCCTATGTCGTCTCATTTTGAAGGCAGATGCCGAGGAGGACGGACCTCCTCCTGAAGATTGAAGACCAGGGCGTGGCACCGGATGTCAAGAAGACCCCGGAACAAGGTATTGTAATACAGATTCACTAAGAATAAAACTAGTACAACCCTTGATTGTCATGTTTTATTATTTTAATGTTTAATTTGTTTTTTTCTTTTCTTTTATGGGTTCCTGTTCCTGGATCGTGTCGTGGATTGTTTCTTGGATTTCTTCGTGGCTTGCTTCCTGGATTGGTTCCTGCACTTGTTCTTGGATTGGTTCCTGGTTTGGTTCGTGGATTTGTTCCTGGATTGTGTCGTGGATTTGTTCCTGGATGGTGTCGTGGATGGTGTCGTGGATTGGTTCGTGAGTAAGCTGATCAACGGGAGTCGGTGGGGGCAAGTAATGGTAAGTTAAATAAAGAAATGTACTTAATGTAACTGTTTTTTGTGTTGCTTTTTCATGTTTTCATTTTTTATAATGCATATCATTTCTTCCCACTGTATGTATGTCTGTATGTATGTGTACAGATATATATACAGGGTAAGAAATGATAGTGTTGTTAAAGCTTCTAATTCTGTATTGTTAATCATTGTGGCTATGCATTGATGTGTGCTAAATGTATTTTATTTTTAGACAGATGTAAGTTTTGGGCTTCCAGGCCGTACAATAGGATATGGAAAGCCTTGCTTTAGTATATTGTATTTGTTGGTGTACTTTTTTCTATGTTTTGAAGTGGTTCTCTGTTAGGATAGCTTTAGTTCATTGTGTAATTGGTATGGATGGTATTTTAATTGTTTAGGGATGTAATTGATGTGTGGTAATTCATTGATGGTGAGTTTATTGTATTAAATAATATACTTCTTGTGATGTATGGCGATTTGAGTGGCATTATTGTATTGTTAACATTGATTTGCAGCGTGTACATGCAGTTTACATGTTATGCTACATGTATACACTGTAAATGCAATGTTTTATGAGGCATGTGAGCCTACAGATTGAATGATTAAATGGAATTTGGTTAGGCAATTGGTTTTTATTTCACTGAAGATGTTATGCATAACTGTTGTAGGCATTGCAGGATGGCTTCACCCCTTAATTACCTTTCAGGTTAGTACCCGATAAGGTGATTAAGGGGTTCAGTGTTATGTTAATGATATTGAAATGTTGTGGCTATTTCTAATGTTGGCAACGGACCCCAAGGATGATGCTGGCGACGGAGACTTCTTATTGATGAGGTTAGTACAATTTTATTTACATTTTAACGTTATTGAATGTGTTTAATAATGGCCAAATAATGTATTATCCCTATGTGGATAATAGTTATTTGGCACATTATTGTACTGTATGTGCTGGGGGAGGGGGTATTAGGCCCAAGGGTATTTGGTAGGACTCCCCTGTGGGTATTGGGTGAGGGTGGTTGGGGGGCTTTGTGGGGGAGGGTGATGGTGGCTTAACCCCTTAATAACTGTAGCGGTTAATAACCGCTATGGTGATTAAGGGGTTAGGGGACATTAATTTGGATGTTGTAATTCTTGTGTTTGTTTTGCAGAAGCGGATGGGGCATGGGCAGGATGAAGATGAGGATGGCCTTCATCGTGGCAGTGGGACATGGGTGAGTGCTATATGTATTTAATGTCTTTATTGTTGTGTATGTATTGTAAATGGACAACTGCACTATTATCCATTTGTGGATAATAGTCATTCTGCCCATTACTATACTGTATGTTGTGTATTGCTGCTATGTTTATTGGGGGCATTTGTCCCCAATAAACATGCTACTATGCGTTAACCCCTTCATTGCCTTAGCGGCTATCCGCTATGGTAATGAAGCAGCATTAATGTATTTTAATAATATTGTGCGGAAGCAGGAGGCCCCCTGAGCTGAAGCGCATTTATTTGTGGCTCAGAGACCCCCTGCCTCCCGAGTTACAGGCCCCGGTTTGGGCCATCGGTTACAGTGTGGACGCCATGTTTATTGCGGGGACGCTATAAACATGGCGGCGACACTGCCACCCGATGACACATACCGGGGCCTGTAACTCGGGAAGCAGGGGGTCCCTGCTCCACAAAGCAATGCGGTTCAGCTCAGGGGACCCCCTGCTCACTGTACAGTATAATTAAAAAGACATTCATGCTGCTTCATTACCGTTGCACATAGCCGCCAAGGTAAGGAACGAGTCTTTATTGATGTGTGTGTGTTTTATTTATACTATACATGTGCAGAGGGTCTCCGGAGCAGAACAGCGTTGGTTTGAGGTCCGGGGACCCCCTGCCCCCCGAGATACAGGCCCCTTTATGGGGTGCCGGTATCCCTCTGGTTTGTTTACAGGCCGCGGTCACGTGATCGGGACCTTTAAACGCCGAGGGATACCGGCACCTCATAAAGGGGCCTGTATCTCGGGGGGCAGGGGGTCCCCGGACCTCAAACCAACGCGGTTCAGCTCCGAAGACCCCCTGCACATGTAGAGTATAAATAAAAGTTGTTTTTAAATACTTTTTTTGGTGCCGAAGTTTGCGCTGAGAGAGCGGCTTGTCTCTCTCAGCTGCAAACATCTATCGGCACCAAAGGCTTATCGGGAGCCTTATCGGGAGCCAGGCTGTATCGCCACAGCTCATCGGCAGCTTTGCTTTCGCAGTGCTTCAGCAGGGATCGGAAGTATTCGGCCCTTACTGAATACTGCGAGGGCAAATCGCCCAAAAAATACATTTTCGCAATTCGTGCCGAAAATTTTGTATCGGGGCTTACTGCATGAGGCCCTAAGTCATCTTCCAAAAACCACATCCTTTCATTTTCTATATTCATTAGTTAATTTTAGAATTGTTCTCATTTGTAGTTTTTTCTTTACCACCTTAGTCCAATTAATGCAATCTAGTGTACCACTATTTCTTTTTTTAGTGACAGCATATTGTTTGTGACATTCTCTACAGCTAAGTCTAAATTATTTATTTTTCCGTAACCTGGTTACCTATATATGATATTGTGTTGTGCTGCTGACATACTATATATATGTTTTTTATAAATATATTTCATTGATTTACGGATTGATAATGAAATGTTCCTTTTTATTGCTTATCATGATAATACTTTGGTATGTTTTGAGATACAATGTTTGTTCTTCATGTTCTTATTGGTTAACACTGTTACACCTGCTTCTTCAAGTGACAGGCAAATATGAGCAGGTAACTGGAGCAAGTGTAGTACCTCAGTAGTAAACAGAAGATATATCAGGACAACCAGATGTCTAAGTAGGCTGGAGTAGTCAAAGACAGTCTAGGTTAGAATATATACGATAGCTGTAGGCCAGGCAATTAGGCAAAGAGATGTACAAAACGATCTAAATTGCAATCGCTACTCTTTTACAATTTTGTCTCCAAAATTCTATCATCAAAGGGCTAATAATGTTGCCAAACTATATGCAGATCGTGAGCTACACATTGTGTGTGTATTTACTGTAGTGCCGACGATTATTCTAAAACAAATCAGGGGCAATCACCAAAAAGACCCAGGTACATGCTGGGTACATGCTGGGTATATGCTGGGTATATGCTGGGTACATGCTGCAACATTTCACACATTTCTGCAGACAGACTAATGGCCCATCGGATTAACAGCGGGGGTCCCTGGCAGTCCCATTCAAACTGAATGGGACTGCCAGGAACCCCCGCTGTGTTAATCCGATGGGCCATTAGTCTCTGCAGAAATGTGTGAAATGTTGCAGCGTGAACCCAGCATGTACCTGGTTCTTGTTGGTGATAAACCCAGATTTTAGAAGACAAGTTTAAGGCAAGTGTTAGAATACTCGTTGGCGCACCTGTATACTATTGCCATTAAGCGAATGTAGTTATTTTAAGTAATTTCATAAGCGAACCTAGTAATTTTACAGAATTTCCCAAACCACAGTAAGCGTAATTATAATGAACATTGACCTAATGCTTGGTGAATTTCTTGTGAACTCTGATAAGGTGCATATTTTGCATGCCTGAAAAAGGGTGAATGTTGCCTAGTTCGTGACCATAGGTGAAAGTTTCAGACATCTCTAAGAAATTCACTTGTGTGCACATCACTTCAAATAATCGTAACATTCAATTGTATAAGGTTAATCAATTGTATAAGGTTAATCAATTGTATAAGGTTAAAACTTACTGTATATCATCAAAGCAAAGAAAAAGCTAAAACAAAAACACTTAAAATATTTGATTGCATGGGGTACTACACTGTGAGAATGAATCCTCAGTAGGGCTAGGGTTAATGTGGCTAGTGCTGCTCACAGCATGTGAAGGTCTCTTTGGCTGTTAGCCGAACATACTCCAGACCCTGTGGTAAGATGGTAGTTAGTTATTTTCTGTAGCTAGAACTGGGATTTC
Source organism: Ascaphus truei (assembly GCF_040206685.1). Lineage (NCBI taxonomy): Eukaryota > Metazoa > Chordata > Amphibia > Anura > Ascaphidae > Ascaphus > Ascaphus truei. Next base: position 461,255,993 of record NC_134483.1, on the reverse strand, counting down.
TACCTCATAGCATTGTTTATCTCCCTAAAGTATTTTATTTTCAGCCACATAGTCCTCTGTATCTTGAATAACAATATTTCCACCTTTATCCAATAGCTTTATCATGAAATCAGGATTAGTCATTAATTCTTTTAAACCTGCCCTCTCCTTGGTGTTGAGATTTTCAGTGTATTTCGATTAAGGTGAATGTACTTCCACATCTTTAGTGACATAGGACACAAATACTGTAGCTCAATGGCAGGGCAAATAGACATACAGTATATAAAAAATACAGCAAATGAAATGTACTGTACACATTTTGCCCAACTTATTGTTCCCAGAGTTCTGGGTAAGTATTACCCCTGGGCAACAATGCCTGCCCTGGTATAGCAACATTGAAGCTTTTCCCAAAGCAAGAGGTTTTTGCTATAATAATAATTGTTTGTTCTTGTATAATGCTACTAGTTTTTTGTAATGCTTTTCAGAGACATTTTGCAGACACAGTCACTGCCCCGTGAAATGGACAATCTGGTATGTTTTTGGTGCCTGAGGCACAGGGAGATAGAGTGACTTGACCAAGGTCATAAGGAGCCAACACCAGGAATTGAACCAAGTTGCTACAAACTCATGACCAGGGAGGCTGCGAGGGACCCCCTCCCCCTCCCACTTGGAACCGGTACCCACATATAAACAGACAAGTAATGACAGACTCAGTTTGGAGGTATAAAAGGCCGCGGCTTTGTTTATTAACAATCATAATACGCTAGTCCATGCCAGAGTGGGGTCAGAGGGTCAGCCAGGCCTTGGCCTGCTGCCCCCGTACCCGGCCGACCCCTAAAGAGACGGCCGTTGTCGCGAGTGGGTTCCCAGGTGTCACGTTCGCTTGACCCCGCCCATTCGCTCCTACCCCCAGGCGACGCCCGCCCCGAGCCCATCTGGCAAGGACAAGCACTTACCCCCGAACTGCCACCACTCACGGCTCTATTTAAACCTCCTTAAATTAGAGCGTGCCGCCAACACCGCTAGGAACTTCCCCAACCCCTCCTGCAAATCATTGTTGAACAAGTCCGCCCCTATTTCAGATAAGTGTGTGCCGTCGGCCCGGAACAGGCCGATTGACTTGTAGTCAGACTCGGGGTGGGTGATCTGCTATCCCCCACACTGTGTCACGAACTTTCCCGCCATCTTGTTCAATATTTTGACCCTCGCTTGGTCGATGGCGCCAGATGCCCTTGCACCCCTCCAAACTATCCTGCCCACTCTGTCCTACCCAACAATCTGTACTCCTGGCCAACGAGCGTTTGAAAGCCCGCTTCTCTGCCCAGTGTATAAGCGTCTGTGAAGGCCTAAGGGGATGAGTGGGTTTATCGAAGCACGCTAAATCTCAGATAATGTGGGCCTGATATAGGACCGGTATCTGTTAGACTTCCATCGCCCTATCTTTTATCTTGCAGCTACTGACAGCCCCGCGCGTGGTGCCTCGGTTGCCGCCTCACTCCGGAACGAATGCGTCCCGTATTGTGCCTCGTCGAGACCCTGGCATCTTAGGCACATGCGGAAAACCCGCAGGTACTGGAATCTAGATAACGGTACCCCGTCTGCGTGAAGGAGCAGGGGGCCCTGACCGTCTGGCCTGCCTGCCAAGTATTCCCTGAGCGTGCTCACTGGGCAAAAAATTGGTCCCTGGTAGCCAGTCCTCAAACTGCATCCCTCCCTCGCCTTTGCGCCACGCGCACCCAGCTCCCCGACTCGCAGTGCTGCGAAGAAAGCCAATGCAAACGTCAGCCGGAAAAGTTTCGCCTCGGACCCTGATAGGCACACTCTGTCTGAGGCCTGCATTAACCCTCTAATATTGCTGGCGTCACTGGCCTTCTGCTGTTATTTGACTAAACCCCTTGCCCTTAAGTTTAGGACAAATAATAGCGAGGTCCCGACTCCCAATACGTAGAGACCCAATTCCCCTGCCAGACTTTGATAATCGCGTCACGCTGCCGAATCGGCCCGCCACGTACCCGGAGACAGCGATGATCGTACCCACAAGGTTCCTGGGTCGTCGCCAGCTCCCCCAGGTCTGCAGGGCATTGACTGCCGATTGGGTCCGCCTCGGGGGGACAGTCTCCGAAACAGCGCCATCTGTAACCGGGATAAGGCATCAGCAATGTTATTCGCCACCCCCGGGACATGCCGAGCCTTGAACGCAATGTTCAATTGCAAGCATGCCAGTACGAAACTGTGCAGAAGGGACAGCACCGGCGGGGAGCGTGAACCGAAATTGTTCACGGCTTCCACTACCCCCATGTTGTCTGTCCAAAAAATTACTTGCTTATTCGCGAATAAGTGACCCTGCAGGCGCACTGCGACGAGCAAGGGAAATAATTCCAAGAACGCCAAGTTCCTAATGAGCAGCGTCTCCCGCCAGTGGAGAGGCCACTGCTCCGCGCACCATGCCCCATTAAAGTAGGTCCCAAAACCGACTGACCCTGAAGCGTCTGTAAACAACTGTAATTCTGTGCTGTTGGCAGGGGGGGGGGCCTCGCCACAAGGTTCTGCCGTTATACTCCTTAAACAACACGCAGCCATACCGCCAAGTCCTTTTGGATTTCGGCGGTGACGCGGATGACATGGTCGGGTCGTCTCGCCCCGAACGTTGCTGCGGAGAGGCGCCTGGCGAACACCCTTCCTGCCGGCATTACGCGCGCTGCGAATACTAAGTGGCCTAGCAGCGCCTGGAAGTGCCTCAATGATGGTTTCTTGAGGGCTATGAATTCGCGGAGAAGCCTGCTTAGGGGGACCAGCTTCTCCAGAGGGAGCCTGCGCTCCATCATCTACGAGTCGATTCCTATGCCCAAAAAAGGAAAGAGTGGTTGTTGGATGCCCGTCTTTTCGTCGGCCAGAGGAACGCCGAACTCATGCGCCAAGGCTGAAAATTCAAACAGCCACCTAGCGCATAAGTCTGAACCCCTGGGGCCACCAAAAAGGAAGTCGTCCAAGTAGTGCATAACCCCCGCTGCCTGCACCCTCTCCTGGGCCACCCATTCTAGGAAGGGCTAAATGTCTCGAAATAAAAAACAAGAAAGCGCCCCTCCCATTGGCAAGCCTAAGTCTATGTAGTACTGCCCCTCGAGCATGCAGCCTGGCAAATGGAAGCGCTCGGGGTGGACTGTCAAGAGTCTGAAGGCCGATTTGATGTCGGCTTTCGACATTAAAGCCCCTGCTCCCATCCTTTTACCAGCGCTGCGGCTTGATCGAAGTTCGCGTAAGACCCGAACACAACTCCCTGTCAATGCCGTCGTTTACCGACGACCCCTCGGTGTTGTATCAACCTATACGCCCCGGCCTCTTTCTTGGGGACCGCGCCTAATGGGGAAATCCTGATTAGGCAGGGGAGGGGACTCGAAGGGGCCAGCCATCCTCCCCAGTTTGACTTCCTTCCAGACTTTCTCCCTAGCTACGTCAACGTGTGTCCCGACTAAATTCTGATCCTTCTTGATATTCAAACGGAATCCTAAACCCTTCCTTAAACCCAGCTAGGAGTAGCTGGGCTGCTTCCCTATTGGGATACCTTGCTAGCCACGGTGCCAAATTGGCGATGATTATTGGTGTCGCTGCCCTCGCGTACAAACTTACGCCCTGCGCCTTCGTTGATTGCCTAAAGCGCTGGTCATATGTCCGCCAACCCGTTCCATAAGTAAAGAGCGAGGCGCACGCCTGGGGATCCTTCTCCCCAATTACTCCAGCCAGAATAACAAATGCCTTTGACCCATTGCGAAAGGTTTGTGGGAAAAACCTCTTTTCTAAACCCTCCTTTGCTTCCCCCGTTTTTGAGGACGCAGCCAATGCCTCCCCGTAGCCTGGTAGCAGAGATAATATATCTACGTATTCCTCGGCCCATATCTTGTCCTTCCCCTCTTTCAGCAAGTGCAAGCCCACTGAGCTAGGTCTGGATGTATAAGAGACCTTCTATGCCACATCGGGCATCCTCTTATCCTTGGCTAGCTCGTCTGAGGCGGGTGCCGCCTGAGGAAAGGGAAGCGTGATGGTGATTCCGCTTGCTCGGCCTGCCCGCCGGCCCCTAGAGGTGTGTTGTTAACAGCTTGCGGGGGACCCGCGGCCATTGCCGCTGCTGGTACTATAGGCATTGCTTCCGCTGGCGCCGCCCCCAATGCCGACACTACGACTGTCGCTGTAGCCGGAGCTATCGCCGCTGCTGACGCGATAAGCATTGCTAGAACTGGCGCTGCACTTATCGCTGGTGTCACTACTGTTGTTGGTGACTCTGCACGCGCGGATGTCGTCACCCCAGTGTGACTTCCTGCGCTTGCCGACGCCCCTAACCCTGCGTCAAGGTGTGCCACTAGCGGGGATAGGGCTAGCCTAGATGTCCCACAATGCTGCCTCCATGAGCTGCGCACCAGTACACCGGGGAGATTTTCTTACCATCACTTGAGGGGGAGCGCAAACCGCTAGTCTCTTGCGCGGGGGACTCCCGCTGGCTACCCCATAGTCAGTTCTCACTGGCTGTTTACCTTTCTTTGACCGATTCTTTGCCAGGCTGAGGGGTTGACCCGGGTGGCGTTGCCAGCCGCCTATCGGGAACCGCGCTGGCTGCTTCCTCCTCCCGGTCTCTGTTATCAAGTCTCCCCTTGTGACCGCGTGCTGTCGGTGCCCCATCTTCCACCCTGTATGGTGATGGTACCGGCGCCTCAGCCGCCCGCTGCTTAGCCGACCCTGTGCCGGACGCCGCCTCCCTGATGCCTGAAATGAGAGAATGGGGACGCCTGCCCGCTGGCTTTTCCGTGACCGGCGATGGTCTTTGAAACCTCCGTGTTGATATGCCCCCTGGCACCGATGAATTGGGTCGCCGCCCTGCTTGCGGACTTATGCCCTGCCATTGAGGTGTGTCCCTTCCGTTTGCTTGTCCTGCCGCATGGCGCATACGTGTGCCCATATACACACGCACACGCCCATATACACACGCGCGCATCTATGTGTGCCCATATGGACACGCGCGCATTTACGTGTGCCCATATACACTACCGACACACTTTATTAAAGTGTTGCCGGTACCGGTCATAGACGCGCGGTCACGCGTCTTCGGGAGCGTGCGCCCCCTGCACGCGCGTCCTGGGGCTCCCCGAGGGAGCCCTGGTGTCCCGCGATCGCGGGACAGCGGCAGGGGTTTCCGGGGGACCCGGCGGACCCGGCAGCGGTAGGGAGAGCGCCCCGATCGGAGGGCGCTCTTCCGCTGCTTCGGCGCGCGCCCGTCACTCTCGGGCGCGCGCCAGGCTACTGCTGCGGCCAAGAACGGGCAAATGCTCGAATAAACTTGGCCGCAGCAGTACACACGCGCGCATCTACGTGTGCCCATATACACACGCGCGCATCTACGTGTGCCCATGTACACACGCGCGCATTTACGTGTGCCCATACACACATGCGCGCATCTACGTGTGCCCATACACACACGTGCGCATCTACGTGTGCCCATATACACACGTGCGCATCTACGTGTGCCCATATACACACGCGCGCATTTACGTGTGCCCATATACACGCGCGCATTTACGTGTGCCCATATACACACGCGCGCATTTACGTGTGCCCATATACACACGCGCGCATTTACGTGTGCCCATATACACACGCGCGCATTTACGTGTGCCCATATACACACGCGCGCGTTTAAGTGTGCCCATATACACACGCGCGCATTTACTTGTGCCCATATACACACGCGCGCATTTACGTGTGCCCATATACACACGCGCGCATTTACGTGTGCCCATATACACACACGCGCATTTACGTGTGCCCATATACACACGTGCGCATTTACGTGTGCCCATATATACACGCGCGCATTTCCGTGTGCCCACATACGCACGCGCGTTTACGCGTGCCCATATACGCACGCGCGCATTTCCGCGTGTCCATATACGCACGCGCGTGTTTACGTGTGTCCATATACACACGCGCGCATTTACGTGTGTCCATATACACACGCGCGCATTTAAGTGTGCAAATATACACACGCGCGCATTTATATGTGCCCATATACACACGCGCGCATTTACGTGTGCCCCTATACACACACGCATTTACTTGTGCCCCTATACACACGCGCATTTACTTGTGCCCATATATACCCGCGCATTTACGTGTGCCCATATATACACACGCGCATGTACGTGTGCCCATATACCCACGCACGCATTTACGTGTGCCCATATACACACGCGTGCATTTACTTGTGCCCATATATACACGCGCGCATTTACGTGTGCCCATATACACACGCGCGCATCTACGTGTGCCCATATACACACGCGCGCATTGACGTGTGCCCATATACGCACACGCGCATTTACCATGGCGCTCAACCTGGCTGGGCGTGCCCTCATCACTTGATGAGGGCCACGCGTCCTCGCATGCGGGACCATGTCGACCTTGTCCGCTCAACGGGCCATGCGCTGAATAGGAAGTGGGATTCTGGTACCATACATGGGCCATGCCCTGACAGGAAGTGGAATTACCTGCACCATCCCTGGCCATGCGCTGAACAGGGCGCGGGATTACCCATCCCATACCAGGGCCATGCAGCCATGTGCTGAACAGGGCGCGGGATTACCCATACCAGGGGCCATGCGCTGAACGGGAAGTGGGTTTACCCCTACAATAGCAGGGCCATGCGCTGAACAGGAAGTGGGTTTACCCATACAATAGCACGGCCATGTGCTGAACCGGAAGTGGGGTTGCCCATCCAATTGTAGGGCCATGTGCTGAACAGGAAGTGGGATTACCCCTACAATAGTAGGGCCATGTGCTGAACAGGAAGTGGGATTACCCATACCATACCAGGGCATGCGCTGAACAGGAAGTGAGAACCCCTACACGCGTTATACCCTGAATGCAGTATATACCTACTGTATACCCCACCTAATCTTGGATGTAGTATGTAACGCTGGACCAATACAGCAGATGACCCCCAAAGGAAGTGTACACGCACACCATATGCTCCACAAAACAGCCCGTAACCACGCATGCAGTATATACACCATATAATCCAAACCCGTCATATAACCACGCCTGTGGTATATAAACTTTATATTCTGAACCCAGCACGTAACCATGAACGCAGTATATACACCGTATCCTTTGAGACCGCAGATAACCGTGAATGCAGTCTCTAAACACCATATAGTCCGAATACCGCACGTATAACGCAGTATATATCCGCACGTAACCTCTAATGCAGTCTATATATATACCATATAATCCAAATACCGCACGCAACCACGACTGCGGTACCGTATATACCCCTGTAACCCAATTACAGCACATTATAGCACTGAATGCCGCATGTATACATCATATAACCCAAATACAGCACGTAACCCCGAATGCAGTATATACGCCATATACGCCATGTAACCCAATTACAGCACATTGTAACGCCGAATGCAGCACATGTACACACCCTATAATACCGAACGTAACTACGAGTGCAGTAAACACACTATATGCACCATGTACCCCCATTACAGCACATTGTAACTTCGAATGCAGTATATATACATCCCCTATAATCCAAATACAGCACGTAGCCATGAATGCAGTATATATACTATACAGTATACACGCCATGCACCCCAAATGCAGCGCATTGTACCCTCGAATGCAGTATATATACCATGTAATCCAAATACAGCACGTAACCATGACTGCAGTACATACACTATATACACCATGTAACCCAATTATAGCAAATTGTACTTCGAATCTTATTTGCCTTATACCCCGAAGCATTGTAACCAAACTGAGGTGTATACACTTTATTCCCCACATACAGCCCGTTATCACCCCGAATGCGGTATGCCGCGATACCCATGGCCTAGGGCCGCAACCACTAAGAACGGCTGCGCTAGCCTATACATGCGTATATCTCCACCTACGTATACATGCATACCCATATACACATGAACATACACACCCACATACCTGCACATAACACACATAAATATCTATACGTATATCCACATATATACCCACGCACATATACATATATACCCATACCACACACAAATATATATATACACCCATACCACACACATATATATATATACACCCATACCACACACATATATACATATATACCCTTACCGCACATATATACCCATACCACACACATATATACCCATACCACGTTATTTATTTATTATAGATTTATCCCGGCCCCCCCTGTACCGCCCTCCTCACACATACATTTTAACGACCCCACAGGTGTTTGTGGGAGGGGGGGGGCCGCGGGAGCAGCCGCATCTCTAGCCGCATGGCTGACCGGTCCACCACAACCCCCCTGCCCCGAGACCACTAACGAAAGGGGGGGGGGAGGGGTAGGAGGGGCCGCTGCCCGTGCTACACTCCCCCTTGGGAGACGGAAGGCCCGCACCACGTGGGACTGCGACCCCAGCGGCGAATTTTCGCGCGGGCCGCATGCCTTGGCCGGACCCCCTCTCCCCGCAACCAGCATCCTTCTGCCCCTCCCCGCCGGGAGCCGCCGCGGGGCTATGCAGATGGAGGAGGCACCCGCCCGCACAACGCTGCGGGAGCAGGTACCCCCCACCCCCAGGGGAAGAGCGGGAAAAAAACCCGTCAATGAAAAAAAAAACCCGTCAGGATTTCGCCGCAGACCGGGAGCAGAATGGAAGATTCGGCTCCCGGCTGCCTCTTTTGAAGCCTCCCTTGGCCTGCCCCACCCCCCCTCAGGGGTCGCGACGGTGACCCAGAGATCCTAGCGAGGTGAGGGGGGAGGGGGCTTGCCCCCTGGTCATGGGCTTCCCTCGCCTAATTGGCTGGAGGGATTGCTGAGCCGCTCCTTCTCCTAATGTTTTCACCTCTACTAGCAACCACCAGCTGTGTGGAATGTTAGTCAGGCTACAATTGTATTGTTATTATGGCATTAAGCTGCACATGGCTCCTACAAAGAATGTTTTTAAATGTATTGCATATTCCACACCATTCATTTATTTCACTGTGTTGATTTTGTTATTAAAAAGTGAAAGCGTGTTTGACTGCCAAGACAGCATTTTCCATAGCACAATTACTCACATTTTAATGTATTCTTTCTTTATGTAAATGTAGTTGGATACAAATGACGAATGATTTTTTTAGGAGTTCAGAACATGATGTTTCGTACAATGGATTTTTCCTGCAATTATAAACAATTTTTTATTTGCATAATTTTGTTTTATTTTTCTATACCTTATGCATTTTATTTATCATTTTTCATAAACAAATACTTTTTTTTCTGAAACGAAAAATGCAATCAATAAGAAGTTGATGTGTATATCTTTGTACAGCTTATTGCATGAGTGCACTGTATTCCAAATATGATTATCGTTACATGATAACATAGAAATATAACCAGTTTATGATGTAAAAGCAGCCAGATAAAAGACACTTCTTTTTGTATCAACAAATAAAGTTTTCACCAGCACTTGCATCGTAAAAAAAATGACGACAATGAAATAAAGCAAAAAAAATGTCTTTATCTACAGTGAAAAAAATATCAAGAATATGTGCCTAAAAGAAACAAAACATCTTTCGTTAGCCTGGAGTCCTCGAACACTGATATGACAAAAATGGGGTTTTATAGGCAAAAAAGCATTTTTATTTATGGTGCAAGTCATCAATGTTTATTTAATACGCAAGGACTATATTTACATAGGCTCAGCACCACAAGAGTGGCATAAAGCAGACGTGGTTCCTGTATTTACAAAGGGAGCTAGATCACAACCGGGGAACTGCAGACATCAATAGTGGGGAAGCTACTTGAAGGTTTAGTATGGGATAATACTCATGAATAACTAATGTAAAACAAAATTATTAGTTATAGTCAGCTTGGATTTATGAAGTATAGGTCATGCCAAACTAACCATATTAGTTTCTTTGAGGAGTTAAGTAGGAATTTAGATCAGAGAAATGCAGTTGCTGTGGTCTACTTAGATTTCGTAAAGTTTTTTGATGCGGTTCCACAAAATAGGTTAGAGCAGGGGTGAACAAAGTTTTTAACTTGCGCCCCCCCCCCCCTGCCTTCTTACCTCCCGGCAAGTGTCCCTCTCCCCCCTCCTCCTTGGCTCCGACGTCAAATCATGCCGTGGGGTCATGTGATGTCACATTGCCATGGCAACGTGACATCACATGACATTACGTGACCCCACAGCGTCATTTGATGCCGGTTACCATGGCGATGCATCGCCGAATATTATGAGCCACATGCTATAAATAGCGATTAGCCCCTAATCGCCAGATTATCGCCAAAAAAGCCTGCAGCGATTCAGTAAGCCCCAATAAACTGGCGATAAGAGCAAAAATTGCAGTTGTTTTTGTCCCATTTTACTAATAACATTGCTTCCTTAGATATTTGTAGTCTTTTGTGCTATGTTGGAAACAATAAAACTACAAAAATGGCAGCAGGTCCACCAATAAAAGTCACTTGTTATTTCTCAATTATGATTAAGGCTGACCCTGATGGCCATATTGTAGTACCGGCAGGTAGTATTGCCCTATGGAGAAAATTGTTGATATCATGGTCACCGAGGAGAAGGGAAGGGTCTCCGGAGTTTGGGCCATGGAGTATCAACTCTGGGGGATCCCCGGTTCCGATAAAATGGAAATACCCCCCACCCACAAAAAAGAATAGCATAGACTGCTTTAACAGGGCTACAAATATTCCCAACCAATGTGTTCAGTTGTTTACAATTGCAATGGGAGAAACCCCCTTTATCAGTTGCTGGTTGTTATTAGCTTGCATCTCCATTAATGCGATTACAACACTACATTTTACCCATCCAGAAGTAGACACCACCACACCCTATCGGTCCCGCCAAACTGATCTCCAGTTCATTTCAATGGCCAAAGAAAATCCCACTCCAATTTAATTTTTTGCAAACTCTTCAGCAACTTTATTATATTTAAAAAAAAACTTTGAAAGGTCAAAAAAAAAAAAAAAGACCCCAGATAGGCTTAGCTGCTTCATTGTGTTTCTTCCCTTGGTCTACAATATCAAACCTACATGCAAACTTATTAAAGCTTTGTCTTACATACTGTATATCTCCAGTGTTGGGGTTATATCTGACAAATATATTACATACTGTAGGTTGTGTTGATAGAGTGCATTGCTTGAAAGAGCATGGATTAAAATCCATCAAGTGTTTCTGGAGTGGCTAATAATTGTAAGAATTTATTGAAATTATTAATTAAAAAGGTGCATTTTTAGATGCTTGTTGAAAGAAGGGGGCATAGTGCTTTACAGATAGTAAGGATAGAAGGGGCAGATTTAAAAAGTTTCACGCCTGATAGATCAAGTGAAGAAGATGTGAGGTAGTCTAGAAGAGGGAAGCAGAGACAGATGTAACCCGATTTACTGTCCCCAGAGTCATGGGATATAAAGCCAATCCTAGCGGCTGTGTGGACCGTGAAAGCCGTGTATGCCTTTATAAATGTGTATCATACAGGATTCTGTACTTTTCTTCCAAGTGGGACTCCTCACAGAGAGATTTCCTGCTGCCGGGGAATGCCTTGGTCAGGATTCTGCAGGTTTCCCTGACAGCAGGAACATTACAATACGTATAGCTACATCTGTATGCTCCTATTCAATAGGTTGTAAAACCTGTATTGCCAAGATATGGCAGCACGTATATGTAAATTATCCCATTATTGTCGTTAAATGTTTTTTTTTTTTTAACACAAGATTGTATGGATCCTTGAAGAGGTGCAGTTAATATGTATTTTCAGTTGAAAGCCAGAAAAGGCACTTCTGAAAGACAGAAATAGAGCAACATCTTAAAAAAAAATCAGCAATAAAGCAACAGGTTTTAGAAATGGTAGTAAGACAATGCAATAAGGCCAGATAGTAGATAATCTAGAAAGTAGATTCAGCATGATTCAGAAAGGCTGCAAATTAAAAAGAGAAAGAGACAAATATGATGTATAAGCAATGTACGTTGGGACTGAAAGTTCAGAGAAGAGTTCTATAGTGGAGTGTAGTGGTGTTGTAAAAGGCTGGAAATCAGGTTTGAATGCTATGAATAGAAGTTGTTTTTCCTACATGAGAAAAACAACAAGATAATTACCCTTCCAACACCGCACACATAGACAGAGGGAGCTTTAGCATCTCTTCTACGAGAGATATGGAGAGTGAGGCAGAGCTAGTTTGATTACTGGCCTGGAATAACCATATGGCATATGGTCATCCAGGATATTATTGACAAGAGGCTAGGGGCTATGTTTAATTCATTTAAATGGAGCTGAACTCTTCTCTAGCACTGGGAAGCAGCATCACAATATTTAATAGGGGCCTAAGTCAATACAATATTGACACTTCAAATACTTCACACACTTGACACTTGCACATTTATGACACCCTCTCACACTCCAATTTAACGCTCAGGGCCACTGCTGTACCAGGTCTGGTGGCTGTGGGGGGCCCAGCCGGCCAGTGCTTGAATATGAAGCTTGAATATGAACGGAATACAGTGAGCGCAAGAAAGAGAATAAAGTTGAATACATATTTTTGAGTCTTTAATGACTCCAAAGTGAATGATGATTGAGTTGATTAAGGAGGGATAGGGAAAGGGGAGTGGGGATGGCTGAAGGTTAGTGTAAGTAGTAAATTGAATAATAACACTCACAAGTCCGTGTGTGAGTGGCTAGTATAACTGTAGTAGAGTCTCTGATGCTCTGTAGCTTATTGGACTCCCACTTCTTTCTTGCACAGAATCCCTCCGTTCCTTCCATACATAACGGTAAAACAGATAAATAGCCAGGGTTGGTGCCGAACGATGGGTGAATCATTAGAATAAATGCGAATAATTGTTTAAATAAATAAATACCACTCACATGGCGATACGTGTATGTGAGTGACCGCTTATCATGCTTTGCTGATCAGGGAAACTCGGAGGTATCCTCTGTCTCCCTGCATCCCCTCAGTGTGATGTCATAGGATAAAAGAAATAGTGTGGATCGATAAATAAACAATGTATTATTAAAAACAGGTAAGTATCTGTACACTCACAGTAAAAAAATGCTTGTTTAGGCTCGCCAACACTTCTTTCTGCCTCCCGCTGCAGTGGATTCCCACTTCCGCATCCGGATCGCGGGACTTTAAGGAATCCATTTCTGCGTTTGGCTGGGGCTCACTCTTGCAGAGCTAGTGAGCTCTCAGACACACCTTCCCTTGGATTTGCTAGCACTATCACCTGTGCTTGCAATCACTGCAGCTCTGTCTCTCTGCTCTGGCATTAGAGGAATTCCCACAAATCCCTGTCTTGGGATTGGCAATCTGCCCTTCTTATACTGGCCTCTCCCTTTGACTCATTGCTGAGCATAACCCACGATTCCCTTGGATGTAACTGTGTTTGCCACAAGCTACTTTGGCTTAGCCCTGCCTTGTTCGTGAGACCTGCTTCATCCACCCCAGGCAGAGGTCTGCTATCTGGTTCCTGTGCTGAAGCAACAACAACTTGGGAGAAAAGGACCCCTATAATGAGAGCACTCAAGTATAGTTGATACTGGAAACTAATGGACCTGATGGAGAATCGTAACATGTAATGATGGGTAATTTAAAAAACAATTTTATTAGGAGAAATCCTCAAATAAAATAAGGTTTATATGGATAGCCCTCTAACTGAGGTGATCCTAAACAAATGGCAAATTTAAAATATGGTAAGGGGATAGGGGAGGTAAGTCCTATAGGTGTAATAGGTGATCCTAAAAGGCTTCGCTCACATCTGATGAACCACAATGCTGATTGCAAAGGTAAGTGTGTGGTAAGTATAAATGCTGTATATTGCTGCAACAGACAGAGACTTGGTGAAATGCTATATGAACACCCACAGTGCAGTAGTAACTCCAAGAGTCATACAATGCCCTAGGACAGATGGGCATACATGTTTGCTAGCAGCCAAGAACCTAAAACTAACTAGTAATTCCAAGTCCAGTGCTGAGAGTCAGACAAGTTGGCAGGCAATAAGTTTCTGCCAAAGTGTCAGATGACAACGTCTTTTGCCCGGAATCCTGTCTAATGCTAAACACACGTATTCCTAGCAACAATTGTGGACCAATATACAGGTAATGAAGACATCAGAGCAGACAGCACATAAACACTGTATAACTAAACAGTGTAGCAGACGGGATGTGTCTGCAAACAGTGTATCACAGACCTTGTGTCTCTTGTGCTGACACTTAGATACAATTGTATCTGTAATCCTCTTAGCAAGTATATCACTTATACCCTTTACCAAAAGAACACGGACCGTGTGTGTCTATGTACATAACAAGTCTTTTATAGTAAAAAGAATACTTATATTTTTTGCGGTATTCGGTAGTGGCGGCCCGGAGGTCTCGGGGAGTCATCACCTATGACGTCAGTACATCTCTTGCATTAGATAGGACTCCGGGCAAAAGACGTTGTCATCTGACACTTTGGCAGACACTTAGCATTTCACCAAGTCTCTGTCTGTTGCAGCAATATACAGCATTTATACTTACTACACACTTACCTTTGCAATCAGCATTGTGGTTCATCAGAGGTGAGCGAAGCCTTTTAGGAGCACCTATTACACCTATAGGACTTACCTCCCCTATCTCCTTACCATATTTTAAATTCGCCATTTGTTTAGGATCACCTCAGTTAGAGGGCTATCCATATAAACCTTATTTTATTTGAGGATTTCTCCTAATAAAATTGTTTTTTTAAATTACCCATCATTACATGTTACAATTCTCCATCAGGTCCATTAGTTTACAGTATCACCTATACTTGAGTGCTCTCATTACAGGGGTCATTTTCTCCCAAGTTGTTGTTCATTCATTTCCCCTGATTGCAGCACCAGTGCCTAGGCAGTAGCGAGGGTTCCCTTGTCCCGTCCCCTCCCCGTACCCTGGTTCATATCCTGTGCTGAAGCACTGGATCCCAAGTGCTAGTCTTGCCTTGTTTCTGAGACCTGCTGCATTCCCTCCGGACAGAGGTCTGCTTCCTGTGCTGAAGCGCTGGATCCCCAGTGCTAGTCTTGCCTTGTTCCCGAGACCAGCTGCATTCACCCCTTGCAGAGACATTATCATGGGCCGCTCCCGCTCCTCACGCAGAGACCCTTCCCGCGCTTCAGCTGCTACGCTGAAGCAGTGTGTACCTAACTCCCTGTTGCCGAATTCCAGCCTGGACATCGACGTCTGACGTCTCCAACTCTGACCCCGGCTTGCCCATGGATTTCCCTGCCTTCTCTAACCATGAACTGGCTACGAATTACTTTGATCTGCGCAATCCAGAACCGGCTATGTGGTCTAAGGTCAGTGTATTCAGATCCCCCTTTCAGCCCCGCGGTCCGGTCCCGGTTTGTGGCGAGCATGTCCGCTACAGGCGCTTGCAGGCTTTATTATTCAATTTACTACTCGCACTAACCTTCAGCCATCCCCACTCCCCTTTCCCCATCCCTCCTTTATCAACTCAATCATCATTTACTTTGGAGTCATTAAAGACCACCAAATTAGCACCGGTATAATGCAAGAAACAAAAAACCAATAATACAAAAATACAACGATGCCGAACAGTCCTAACTCCAGATATCATATAATAATTATCAGCTCTGAAAAGGAAAACATACAGCTGTCCATCCACAATGACTAAACAGATCATCTAATTCCCCTAGAGTTCCAGGGCTCCCAGACCTTTTGGAATTTTCTTGAATTACAGCTGCAGCGGCCGTTATTAAAACAATCACGGCACCGATTTTGTGTGCTCTGCTGCACCCCACGCAGCATGAACGCGGCCAATCGCCCCAGGCACCCGCGCTTATCCCAATTGCTTTGTTGAATTTCATGGATTCTGTTTCTTTGAGTGCAATGAAATGAATGAATTGCAATGTGTACAGTACTGTGCTGCTATGCTACTGTGTCAATTTAAGGAGTTTAAAAAACAGAACTCTAAAATGCCATTTTCTGCACTCGCCACACTTGCGTCTTAAGGCGGTAAGGTTGGAAGACATCCCGCGTCATGACATCGGTATTCTGATGTACAAAACGCGTGATTTGTTTGAATAATGGCCGCTGCAGCTGTATGTCTAACATATGCTGCTAATCTTTCCATAGATTGCACCTAATTTATTCTCAGAACAATCTCTCTCCTGGAGGGAGGTAAATGTTTTTCCAGGCCCTGGCGATCGCACGTCTAGCCGCGGTGAGAATATGCAACAATAATTTAGCTTTATTTTCGTATCAATTATCTAGTGGTTTACCCAGAACCATAATAATCGGGTCTAGGGGATCCTTATTCCAAAAGTCTCTCACACTAAATTCTGCACTAGTCTCCAGAACCTCTGTATTTTGGGGCAGAGCACCTAGATATGGGCCATATCTCCAACACCTTCACAACCCCTCCAACAGAGATTTGTGGTCTCTGAGTACATCTGCCTCAACCTCTGGGGTGTCAAATACCACCTGAAAATAACTTTATAAATATTTTCTTTGGATATTGTGCATAGTGATGTGTTCATTTCATTGGTCCAGATAGTTTGCCAGGCCTCCCAAGAAATCCCCACCTGAAAATCCTGGGCCATTGAACCATATACTGATGTGTGACGGGAGCTTTAAATTCATGAGAGCTAAGAAATTGGTAAATAGTTGAGAAGTCCCCACTGATCATTTCTATTCCTGCATAATTCTTCGAATACAGTGCACTCTGAGAAAGACTCCCCTGGGGACAACTGCCTAGAATAGTGAGAAACTTGCAAATATCTGAACATCTCAGTTCACGTCAAAGATTATCTCTGACAAAAATCATTACAATTTAATCATTTACCTCTCAGAAGCATGTCTCCCACATCTCTAATATCATTAACCTTCCATAAATCAAAAGTACCTGTGGACAAGCCCGGACCAAAGTAGGGGTATATCTCAATGGAACTGAGGCTAGTTGATAATTGGTTTTGGCCTTATACCAAATCTTAATAGAAAATGTTATTACTGCCGAGTCAAAAAGGTCTGGTTTAAGACCCTTTGATGGCTTGTTATTCCATAAAAGAGCAGGGAGTGCCCCATAGTTAATAAATATATTTCCTGTACCTACCCATCGGTATTGAACTTCCTGGGAATGTCAGAGACCACCTGTTTCAAATGGGCGGCTAAATAATATTTCTTGCTATCAGTGGAGGATTTATTGAACTTGGGATCTGATGAATCCAGATTATACAAATTATTGTAAAATTTAGAAAATTCCTCAGCAATTTGGAAAGGGTTATGTGTAATTTCCCCGTTACCTCGACTTACAGCTGAAACATGCGATTTAGCTTTAACACCTCTTAGTTTGCTAGCAAGAAGTTTATCTGCCTTATTACCTTTATCATAATAAATCTGGCGGTCCATTTTAATACTTTTTCTGTGTCCTCCAATCTTAATTTATGTAATTATTCTCTAGTTTGGCAGAGAAGTTTGTAAGTCTTCGTGCACAGGGCGTGTTTTATGTTCCTGTTCTAATTCAATTATTTTAGCTGTTAGTTTACCTTGTTTAAATTTGTTTGCTTTTTTCCTGTATGAAGCTATTGAGATAAATTGACCTCTGATGGAGGCTTTATGAGCCTCCCAGAGGGTGGAAGGGCTTTTGACTTTCGACTGAGCCTTTATTTAGTCTGAAATAATCTATAAAGATGAGAAACCTCGCTCAAATTCTTGTATCGGTGAATAGTTCTGGTCGCGTGCTGCCAGGGATAAGTACAAGACAAAAGGGATGTGTGTGTAAAGAACACACAGAAAGATCCCCACTAGGGCGCACAGCAGGCCTGAGTTACATTAGATCCTGGTCCTATAGTGCGCTAAACATACAACATAGAAATTTTATTAAATCACTATTAAAACTAATTTAAAAACCATAGAAGCTCCTGGTGTCTCCCTAGTGTGTGGACTCTAAGTAAGGTAAGGTGTAATGTTTGTCTCTTTTTATGTTCCCCTGTAGCTGATTCTTGGCCTCTTAGATAGTATCCTACAGTAGGTGAGGTATTAATATACCTTTATATGAACCTAATATTGGTAAGAGGAGATGAGTCAGTGATGTTGTCCTATATGTATAGAGACCTGCTAGATCTGTCTACTCTGTATTAGAGTGGACATACGTGGTTACTAGCAGGGAGGAATCATGACTGATATGCTTATACTGTCATGAAATCGAGACATGGTGATATCTAATAGTTGAACACGTTCAGAGACTCGAACATCCAGTGTATAATTAATATATTGTATATAGCATATACCCACTGCATCCATATATAGTAATAACCCATATAGCTGTACAGGTAGTATACATATTTTAATAGTAGTACATATGGGTATACTAATAGCTAGTGCAGTGGGATATATCCTTGTATGTACTGCTGATGCCAGGTATGTGGCTTAGATGTTTACTAGTTGGCAGTAATCATGAGGTCTAAGATTATGTCAGTTACTTCAACTATTAGATATCACCATGTCTCGATTTCATGACAGTATAAGCATATCAGTCATGATTCCTCCCTGCAAGTAACCACGTATGTCCACTCTAATACAGAGTAGACAGATCTAGCAGGTCTCTATACATATAGGACAACATCACTGATTCATCTCCTCTTACCAATATTAGGTTCATATAAAGGTATATTAATACCTCACCTAGGATACTATCTAAGAGGCCAAGAATCAGCTACAGGGGAACATAAAAAGAGACAAACATTACACCTTACCTTACTTAGAGTCCACACACTAGGGAGACACCTGGAGCTTCTATGGTTTTTAAATTAGTTTTAATAGTGATTTAATAAAATTTCTATGTTGTATGTTTAGCGCACTATAGGACCAGGATCTAATGTAACTCAGGCCTGCGGTGCGCCCTAGTGGGGATCTTTCTGTGTGTTCTTTACACACACATCCCTTTTGTCTGAAATAATCTACCAGAATATTCCCTATCTGTTCCTCAATCCCCGTCTGGTTCAAAAGTGACTCATTTAGGCGCCACTGGAACACCTTAGGTCTAGTGAAAGGGGGTTTCAGGACCATTTCCACTGGGTCATGGTCGGACCATGATATAGAGAGATGTAGTTTGTTGAACAAACGGCGCAGTGCTCAAAAACCTTTTTCAGCCATTTGTATACAATGTCCATACATTTGTATCAATAGTAAATAGTAGTCCTTATTTTGGAAAGCGGTTGTAGAGAAGGAGTTCTAAACATAAGTCCCGTGAGTCCCTCTAGTAAATGTCAAGACAGACCTTTTCATAGATCTATTTCCACTTTGAAATCATTTAAGTTAAAAGCTTGCTTTGAATATATTGGAAAAACAGGGTACTCATGGGATCACCTTCCTCGTGGCTTCCGCATTATGCATGCTCCGACAGATATCCTGTCCAAGGTAAGAGATACAAAAAAGCAACAGCGGTGCACAGCCAAACAATCACGAGGAGGTTTGGCTGTTTACCGCTGTTGCTTTTTTGCATCTTTTACCTTGGACAATGATATAGGGCCTATACCCGTCTGAGCGACCCGATCCAAAAGATTCGCTGAGACAAATATATAGTCAATTCTGATATATATATATATATATCATGTGGGAGAGTAAAATGTATAATCCCTTTGTTTTTTGTTCTTCATACGCCAGGCATCTTCCAGTTCAGTGTACAATCTTTTATCAGTTTCTTAAAATGTTTTGCTGAAAACCTCTTGCTATCTTATTCCATGGGGATGAGGATCTGTCCAATTCGGGGTTCAGGGTCATATTGAAGTCACCTCCCAGTATTTTATCATCTGAAAGGGATCCCCCAATATCTTCTAAAATTGATTTCAGGAAATCAGCTTGTTGATCATTCGGAGCATATAAATTAACCAAGGTGAATCTAACCCCCAACAAAAGACCAAAATAAATCTATCTTGCTAATCCCATTTTTTTCTTCAATTTGGAATGGAATGTCATGTTTGAACAAAATAGCTACTGCTCTTTTCTTTTTGGAAAAAGAGTAGTACTAAACCAATGGGTAAATGCCCCGAAAAATGTTAGGAGGTCCTCAGTGTTAAAATGGGGTTCCTGAAGAAATAGGATATATGCCTGCATTTTCTTAAAGTCTCTCAGGGCTAGTCTGCTCTTTTCATTTGGGTTTAGTCCCTTTACATTTAAAGAGACTACTTTAATGGGGAGTTGGGCAGTCATAATTTGCAAATCAAGCTCGCTCTGCAGATTTCGTGAGATATAAAATAGAGTGTGGTGCATGGACGTCATTACCTGGCTTTGAGAACATACTACGACCCACTTTGGAAGGGGGAATACGTATCTTCCTCGAAGATCTGTGGTGGTACTGGGGAAGGAACCCTTTGGGGAGGGGAAAAATATTAGGGGAACAAACACATACAACAACAAAGAGTATATGAGGGGATGGATCTAATATCCATCCTAAACCTTGTTAACTGATGGTCCTTATGTGGACCAAAATCAAGGATTAAAACATGCCCAAATGGGGGGGGGGGAAGATCCAAGGGTTCTGGAGCACTCCGAACTCCACTGAGGACTCCTCCTTACCATTACCTCCAAACCTCTAACCTCTAAACTCAACCCCTTTCATAATAACTGCAACAAAAAGAGGGGCGGGGGGATATAACTGGGAGTATTGCATAAAACCTAAAATATAAACATTTCAAACCACAGAAAATATTATCAAGGGCAACATTGAGGTTGAAAGGAAATCATTTGTTTCTCAAATTTCTTAGTCTACCCATAGGTCTAACGGGGGGAGTGGCCCTAGAATGTCAAACTTTGCCGGGGAGAAAAGTTTGTCGCGGATCATATACTCTGGGCTTTCAACCTCCTCCACCTGTCGATCGGGGTCAATCAAAGCTAAGAAAAAGAAAACCCTTATCCCAATCAAGTCGGGAGTTTCTGAACAGGCGTTGCTTTGACTACTCCGAGAAGCTTCTGGTGGACTCTTGTGCTTTGGGGGAAGGTTGTTGCTTTGCTGACTGCTGGCCGTGTACACCCAAGGCTCCTAGGAAATTCTCCGCCTCTTCTGGGAATCTAGTTCAGTTTTATATGTTCGAGGTACTGTTAATATTTTTTATGTGTTTTCACTTAGCAGTAATTTTTAACGTCATATATTTTGCAAATCCTCACATGATGTTTGTGTTTGCATTTTGTTAAATAATACATGTCCTGTATGCAAGAAAATATTGGTCTATTTTCTAATTATTTAAGTTTTTTGTAACTTAGGGCAGGGGTTCCAAACGCCAGTCCTCAATACACCCAACAGGTCAGGTTTTTGTGGATATCCCTGGTTCAGCACAGGTGGCTCAATCAGTGGATCAGTCTTCCAGCTGGGATATCGTTAAAACCTGTCCTGTTGGGGGGTCTTGAGGACTGGAATTGAGAACCCCCGACTTAGGGTATTACAATTAATTATCTGTAGTATCTGTAGGATTTTATAAACACCCACACTTGTACATCCCACTCCTTGTCTGCAAGACTTGTATTAGTAAATTATACCTGTGACAAAGAAACATGTACATTATTATTTATTTACAAAGAAACAATTACTTTACAACAGCATATTGCACTAGGGCAGGCATCTAAAATTTCCCTGTCATGGCACTGCTTTAATTGCAACACAATTAGGCAATGTAAAAAGAAAAAAACACAATGGCAAGTTTCAATATGTAGGATAGCCAAATAAATATAATATTAATAATAATAATAATAATATATTTTTTAGAACAATTTGTTACTTTTTTTTAAATTGTTGAAACCATGCAACGATGATAGCCTAATATTAAAAAAATGGTACCCATACATGCATACATAATAGATCATTATTTGATTTATGGAGAAAAGAATCACAAATAGCTCCTTACTTATAATGTATGCTAGATTTAGGAGCATGCTCTTGTATTAGATAGTAATATCCGGCAACACAAATTAATTTCGGAATATGGAACATATTTCCCCACGAGGCAAAAGGCTAGTACACTTGCTCTTTCTGACCAGGCAGTGCTGTGGCTACTTACTATCTACTCAAAGCCACAATCACCTTCTGATCTGAGGAGCAGGTGACAGAGATCCTGAAATATCATGAAAACAATACAGATTATTCATAAGAAAAGTGATATGTATTGTAACATTTCACATAATGACATTTCATTCATTTAAACAATCTGCTTTGAACTTTACAGAAATGCTGTATGTATCCTCATCAATTTTAGTCTGCTCATACTATGACAGTGCTTGAGCTTTCGGGACACTTGTGTATGTGTAGTGTTTCATAATGTATTAGTGGACAAGTGTAGAATTAAGTTATTCTATATCTTTCATTATCAAAAATTGTTCAGTTGCAACAAATGATTAAAAAAAGAGGATTTAACAAAATACTGCTTTGAAAAAAAAATATGATTATTAACACTAACCCAGTATACACAAAGATATATTTTTTGCCAAGTTAGTGCTTTGGACTGTAAATTACAAGATGAAAAGCCTCAAAAGTAGATGACAATAACATTAATTTCAATCTGCCTAGGTGTTTAATTACTTTAATAGCTCTATAACAATGTCTATGATTTCCAACACTTTAAACAATTGTATAGTTTAATTGCAAACAAACTACAGAGGTTGATTGTTGGAACCTGTGGAGGCAGATCAAAGTCCTAAATATTTCACCCATGTGGATTTGGAACAATGTGTAGAAAAACATTGCAATCAAATGGTTTCACTATGAATGCTAGTAAATTGTATTTGACTTGTTCATTTACTTTCTGTGAAATGAAAAGTACTCTGGAGTCAGTTCACTGCTCTTATTCAGGTCTGAAGAAATTAGATTATGACCATTTTGTAATAAGTAGTAGATTCTGCAGGACACAGATATAATAATAATAACAACATTATTTCATATAGTGGTTTTCTTCCATTGGGACACAAAGCACTTCACAATTACAGTATAGTGTATGGTGTGCAGCTTATTTTAATTTTAATAAAGTCCTGCCCCATAGAGCTTACAATCTATGAATTTGGTGTCTGAGGAACAGGGAGATAAAGTTACATGCCCAAAGGGGCAAGGAGTGGACACCAGGAATTGGACCAGGTTCCCCTGCTTCAGACAATCAGAATCTTTACTCATTGAGCTGCTCCTTCTCCAGAGACAGTAACAAGACTTAGGGCCTCATTCAGAGAGGGTTGATAAAAATTATCGCCAGGGCATTTAAAATGACGTTTTTTTGGGTGTTGCTATCACGGTATTCAGAAAGGCTCGATTACCAGTGATAGCTAAATTCCCAAAACGGGCGAGTTGCTGCCAGCGAGAGCATCGAGCCTCTGAAAAGGCCTAAACCGGCGATTCATTTCTGCTGCAGAGAGAGCGGCTCTGAGAGCCACCTCTCCCAGCTAAAATGTCGCCCGAAAATTATTTATTTTAATATATATTTCTTTCATAGTGTAGATGTGCAGGGGGTCTCCGGAGCTGAACCACATTGGTTTTATGTCCGGGGACCCCCTGCTTCCTGAGATACAGGCACCTTTATGGGGTCCTGGTCACGTGACACTGGACATTTCCTTGCATAGGAGATACCGGCACCCCATAAAGGTGCCTATATCTCGGGAAGCAGGGGGTCACCGGACATAAAACCAACGTGGTTCAGCTCCAGAGACCCCCTGCACATCTACACTATGAAAGAAATGCCATCTTGGATTTAGTGACGTCATCTAAAGGGAATGATGCCAGTCAATCAGAATGGCTGTGCTTAATTTGCCTTTAAGATGATGTCACTAAATCCAAGATGGCCGGTGTCACAAGGTATTTCAGACAATCAGAGTGTGGAATTGGTTCCCACGATCTGATTGGCTGAAATACCATGTGACGCCGGCTTCGTGACGTCATCTTAAAGGCAAATGAAGCATAGCCATTCTGATTGGCTGGCATCATTCCCTTTAAGTGACGTCATGTCAAAAAAAAAAAATTAAAGTCGGAACATGGTTTTAACAGCCAATCAGGTGGCTGTTAACCATTTGGAGGCTAAATGTGACATCACAAGACCTATTTAAGGCTGTGACACCTGATTTGAGCCCAAGAAGACGACGAGACAACATCGGTTGGGATCTACCATGGGGCTTTTTGGATTACGTAGGAAAAAACAACAAAAAACACAAAACTAAGTGCAGACTGTAAACTTCAGTATGGCAGTGTGTGAGGAGATTTGGCTCTTGTGTAAAGCCTACTCACAGGATGGCAGATAGGTAAGGGCAAAAGCTGGATCTGGTGAATCTGTGCTGTCGTCTGACTATAGACAGGATGGCTCTCACACATGTGCATCAGGTAGAGAGGAACATGAAAGGATAAGAAGAAATCTCCATGGTGCAGATCAATATAAAAGAGATAACTTTATAATGTAGGTTTAAAAATGTGCACTTACAATAACAAAATCAATAAAAAGCATTTAGCACTTGTGACAAGTGACTCAGGTGTGTCTGGATATGGCCACCGCTCACCGCACTGCAGCTGCTTCTCCTCTCCACGCAGAAAAAGTGTCAGAATCACTTGCAGGGATAGGCTGGATCGCCACACTCCCCAGGTGTCCCCTCTGTGCCCCGGGAAGGCAGGCTCTCTCCCCGCGCTGCTGTGTATGTTCCCTGGATGCCTATACTCCTGACGAAGCCTATTGTCCTATTGGGCGAAACGCGTTGAGAGGACCCGTCCAGGACACGTGTTGATTGGCCCTGCCAGCCGCGCGTCAAACTGCAGTACCGGAAGTGACGCGACGGAGCTCCACGCAAACCGGAAGTGACGAATCGCCACGAAGAATACACTGGAGGTGATTCATCCGGCATCCAGGGAACATACACAGCAGCGCGGGGAGAGAGCCTGCCTTCCCGGGGCACAGAGGGGACACCTGGGGAGTGTGGCGATCCAGCCTATCGACACATCGCAGCTCATTGAGGCCATCTCCCCACCAATGTACCCAAATGTTGTGGTGTATTGGATTTGGGGAGAAGAACGCCTTTTAGGGCTGCGATGGGCTGCGATAGGCCGCGACAGCCGACTCGCGGGTATCTGAATCGCGTGAGTTTATGATCCTTCAGAAAATGGTCGATAAGCTGCTGATCGCCGCTCAATTGGCGATTTTCTTTTGGTGATAAAATTTTGCGTCGATACAGGCCGTTATCGAGCACTTATCGAGGCTTTCTGAATACGAGTAGCCATTTTGGTCGATAAGTGCTCGATAAGGGCCTTATCGAGGCTTTCTGAATGAGGCCCTTAGGATCATATGCAGTAAGGGTTCATAAGCCACTTATCGAGCACTTATCGCCCAAAATGCCTACTGCTATTCAGTAAGCGGTGATAAGTTGGTGATAAAAGACTGAATCGGCCCCAAAAAATTGCTCATAAAAAAATCACAGAGACAGCGATAATAAGCCACTTATCGCCGCTTTTCAGCATGTTCATAAATTTGCGCAATTCTAGTAGCAGTGATTAGGTTATGAACACCTATCACTGCTCTAGAATGGTGATTTTATCACAAAATCCTCACACCAGAAAAAGTTGGCTTAAAGGTGTTGGAAACGTGCAGAGAAGCGGCGAGATGGGACTTATAAAAAAATGCATTTTTCCTGCATAGGATTGATGCCGGAAATCTCTGGAGCTGATATCCATTAATATTAGCACCAGAGACCCCTGGCATGAATCCTATGCAATAAAAATGCATTTACAGTAAACTTCATTACCATAGCGGATAGCCTCAGGGACTCCCTACTTCCCAAGATACAAGCCTCATTATGGGGCGCCGGTATCTCCTATGCATTTAAATGCCCGCGTCACGATGTGACCGTGGGAATAAAATGCATAGGAGATACAGGCACCCATAACGGGGCCTGTATCTCACGAAGTAGGGGGTCCCCGAGGCTGAAACTAATGCGGTTCAGCTCAGGAGACCCCCTGCTCATCTTCACTATTAAGAAAATTTCAATTTATACACATACATTTTGGGTGAGATTTGCACAGGGAGAGACGGTTCTCTCAGAGCAGCTCTCTCTGCAACAGGTACTGTAAAACTCGGCGGGTAAGGCCTTTTCAGAGGGTCATTCATCAGATCACTGGCTAATCGCCTGTTTTGTGAATTATGCTATGACAGGTAATCAAGGCTTTGTGAATACCGTGATAGCAACGCTCATAAAAATAGTGATTTTAATGGCCCAGCGATTTTTTTTATGAACCTTTATTGCATAGGCCCCATACTGTCTCCAGCAACTGTGGCTGAAGAAGCTTAAAGCCGCAGCTCTGGCTATAGTGCAGTTACGCTGCCGGGGTGCATGCTTCCGGATTGGCAGCCACGGACGCGTTCCTGTCGCTTTCTCCGGGGCTGAAAACAGTAAGTCTTGCTACATGTTTAAAATTACTGTAGGGAATTTTTATTTTTCTCAATGGCAGAGGCTCGCTTCATTGTCCACATTTTAGAGTATAACAGTGAGTATAAAATAAGCACCCAGTAGCGACTGAATTGAAGATGAATTCTCAAAAAAAAATGTATATACTGTATTATAATATAATGCAGGTAATAGTGGCACTCCACTAAAGTTAAATTAACCACGTGGTTGCAAACTGCAGTAAAGATAAGAAGATTATGAAAGGGTAAAAGGAAGCAGGCTCACCAGGTCTTGGAGCAAAAATATCAAATTTACTTAAAAATCAAGGTTTTGGCTCACTCTGGAGACTTTCTCAAGATGTAATATATTTACATTTTTCAAGAAAAGTAATGAAGAGATACATTTTTTCCAGCAGTTCACAAATTGCCAAAAGTGGTCTTTTGTTTGCGAAAATTTTAAAAGTGTGCCAAACTATATTTGCCATATGGGAGAAGGAGTGCCTCAGTAAGTAACGACACTGACTGGCACTGAGTGTGAAGCAGGGGAACCTGGTTCAATTACTGTGTCACTGTGTTGACTAACAGACAGCGGGCTACACATATATTGTCTATTAATCAACTCATCAGGGAAATTCAGCCTGGCCGAAAATTTACTGAAGGAGAAGGCCCGCAGAGCATTCTATGCAATAAGGAAACAGATGTACAGTACCACCTATAAATACCAATAAGAATCTGGATGAAAATATTCAACAGCATAATCACACCCAACCTTCTATATGTGCAGCGAGGTATGGGGCCCTGTCATACCCAAACTCCACAAAATGGGATACCAGCTCAAACAAAATACTGCATCTGGAATTCTGCAAACACCTTCACCAAGTACACAGGAGCAGGAACACCAACAAGGGGGGACAGAAGGTAGAGGTGTCCTGGGCCCGGAGACAGCGGGGGGCCCGGCGGCACAACTTGGGCCCGACATCTGGCCAGTTACAGCTGCCGGTCCTCTCTCATCCAGGCCCCGGCTCTCTCAGATGCAGGCCTCTATCACTGTCCCATGCTGCTGGGCCTCTGTGACATCAGCACGCCGGAAGTAGGTTTGGCTAGCATCCGGTGCGCGATGGCATGTAGGGAGGCCCGGTGTGCACCAGCTCAGCATGGAACAAAGGGATAGAGGCCTGCAGTGAGTGAGACCTGAGGCCCAGCCGTGAGAGGACCGGCAGCCGAGCCTGGCCAGAGGTCGGCCCAACTTGCATTGCCGGCCGGATGGGCCACCCTCAGACCACCCACAATGTAAGTCTATTTTTTTCATTTGTATTGGGGGAGTGGGGGTCTTGTTTATATGTATTGAGGGAGTGGGGGTCTTGTTTATATGTATTGGGGGTGGGGATCTTTTTAATATGTATTGGGGGGTGGAAGGCTTTTTAAAATGTATTGGGGAGTGGAGGGTTTTTAATAATATATTGGGGGAGTTGGGGCTTTTTATAATGTATTGGGTGAGTGGGGGGCTTTTTAAAATGTATTGAGGGGAGTGGGGTTATATGTATTTTGTGGGGGGGATTGAGTGAGAGGAGAGAGGTGGAGAAAGGGGGAAAGGGAGTGAGTGAGGAAAAGGAGTAAGAATGAGATGCAAGGGAGAGAAAACATGTGAAGCAGGAGGGGGGTGATTGAGGAAGTGGGCATGAGATGGAGGGGGAGAAATATATGGGAAGATGGTGGGAAATAGAGGGGACTCGTGAGGTGTGAAATGGGGGGAGGGCGGGGCTCGCAATAATGCTTGGGGGGGGGGGGGGTCCAGACATAACTCTAGTCCTGGGCCCTGGAAAATCTATCTGTTGCCCTGCACATCAAAACAATGGATGATCCCAGCAGGGAAAGTGATCCCAACAGGGAAGAGAAAAGCGGAACACAGCCGCGCACATGAGGGGTTAATCCAGGACTACTGTAGGTCTAGTAGGAACTATTTTTACCTGTCTGCTCCATGATGTCGCATATCTATTAAAAAGTTTTTCAACAGACCTGCTGTAGTCCTGGATTAACCCCTCATGTGCGCAGCTGTGCTCCACTTTTCTCTTCCCTGTTGGGATCACTTTCCCTGCAGGGATCTTCCATTCTTTCATACCGCGTGATGCACGCCCACGGAGAAACCACAGGACACCATACTGTATGTGAGTAACCACCCATCATTGATTTATGTTTGGTTGTTGCTGGGATATCATACACAGGATTGATTTCTGCCTTTGAGACGCAGTCCCAATAGGAGGTGATATTAGTGGGAGTTGCCTCATATACCCCCCATCTACATCACCTACCAGGATTTAACATGCTTCTCATTACATATGTGCATACCTGTGTATTTTACAGCACTCACTAAGACTTTGGTTACCTGTATCATGATTTTTCTTCAATCAAGTTATCCAATTATATTGTGTATTTGACTAGTGACCTTACACATTGAAGCACTGTATGTTACAGAACTTTGTTCTTTATGTGTACATCAAACAATGCATGCCGGGCTGAGCTGGGCCGCTTTCCTCTACTGCTCACTGTACAGAAGAGAGCATTGACATTCTGGGCTCACCTAAACAACAGCCATCCACAGTCTCACTGCTACAGAGCAATGAGAAGCCAGGACCGCCTCACTAAACCCTGTGCCAACAAACAACTTGTCCTCTCACTCAAAGAACAAAACCCTACACAGATCAACAACCTGCTGAAAAAAACAAATCAACTCAATCGCTAGCGAAATGAAGGAGCAATATGTGACTATGTGGGAAAATGATATCCAGTGCTCAAAGAAGCTGGAGACCTACCACAGCTTACAGAGAGAATACATTCTGGCACCCTACCTACTGAAGGTAAAAGACCCAAAACAGAGACAGACCCTGGGTCAGTACAGAATAAGTGTCCACAGTCTGGAAAAAGAAACAGGTAGAGACAGACAGAACTGGAAGCCCCAGGAGATGAGACTGTGCCAGCGATGTGAGCTAGGAGAGGTAGTATATGAACTACACTTCCTGCTGCACTGCACACAATATTCTGAAGTGAGGGGTGCCCACTTGGAGAAACTCACAGCTCTTTTCCATAGAAAGAGAACCAAAAAATAGCGATCCTCCTGGGAGAAAATGAAAAGAGAGAGAGAGACAGAGACAGAGAGAGAGAGCAAGAGAGAGAGAGCAAGAGAGAGAGAGAGAGAGAGGCACTCTCTTACTTTGTGGATATGCGGATCTCTAGCCCATTAGCAATGTATCTGTATATTGTGTTAGTAAAAGGTTGCCAAATCAATACTGTATATTCTGGCATGGCAATCAGTAGTTCAGTTGGTAACGTTTTATAATTCTTCATATAATAGATGAAGAAGAGAATTCAAAGAGAGTCATTAGGGAATAATTAGACTTAATGTAGGCAGTAATGTTTTCAACTGAATAATTGAAAGTGATACTATCTCTAAGGATATTTTTATTTTTCAAGTACAGGAGTATATGCTGACTCTGCAATGGAATACACTAGTCAGTGTGGACTATTTTTGCATCAAAATTAATCAAGATAGGCATGTCCTTCATCTTATAAATAGGTTCCACAGCTAGTCAGCAAAAAAACTATTTGTTTATTATTTTGGAGAAATGGTGCTACTATATACTTAATTATATCATACTGATCTTTTTCAACTCGGATAAAGCTACAATGGACATGTTTATGAAATGAGCAGCAACACACACAAGTAAATAAAGGATGCAAATACAGTACAGTAATTAATAAATAAAACACAATAATTACAACGATATACTGTACAGAATTCAATCATTTCTGTAGTCAATCAATTATTCTAAATTATTTGGTAAAAAATTAATAAGAATACTGTACATTAGTGTGATAAATAGTTTACCTGAGTTACTAATTCAAAACATTTTAAAATGATTTGTTTAGAAACAATACATATTGACCGGGACAATATACAGTACTACAATATTATTGTTGAAAAGCATTTATACTGTATATTTGTACCTCTTTAGCAGGATCAAACATATTAGATAGCATTGTATCTTCTTCAGGACAAAACACATTACTGTAAATCAAGAAAGCATTCAATTATTTACTTACCTACTACCTAATAGTGAAGAGAGAATGTGGGGGGAGCGCTGACAACAAGGACAATACTGTGCAAATAAGTGCAGGTGAGGTCAATGAATGGTCAAATTTCACAGTGTTGAAGCAATACTCAATGTCTAATGGCGATGAATGGTTCTTTTTCCTGTAATGCAGATGATCTTATAGCATAAAAGCAGGCAGCAGATCTCATAGGGACTCTGATGGTTGTTCTCCTGATGTGATACTCATATGTAATAATATGAGAGGCACACTATATGATCCCATGCAAAAAAGGAGAGAGGTAAGATATGTGTAGATGGTAACCAAATATTATAGACAAGGTCAGTGTAAGCAAAATCAAAACTCACATGAAAACCTTAGGCATAAGACATTGAACGATTGCAAGTTGTTCCCTGTGGGGTATAGTAGTGGTTTCCACAGCCGGTAGGACTCAGGTCTGGGTGCTGTAGCACAAGCAGCTCCTGTGGATGTCTTGGAAGACTCTGCTCCTTGCCACGCAGCTGGAGTCTCCAACGTGATGACACGGCGACTCGTTACGCGAGGACGTCAACCCCTCCAGATCACACTTGCCAATACTCTGCCAGGACTCGGACTCTATGCATTTCGCAACTTGCTTCGTCAGGAATCTATTTGCTTGATACTGGTTTGGCTCTGTTTTATCCCCTGCTCTGTCCAATCAAAATAGAGTTGGACGACAGGTCCTGAATTGACTGAAATCATTCAATCAGCACCCATGGTGTGCCAGAATCTGTTGTGATCATCTTTGGCTCAATAAAAAAAAAATTAGGTTTTACCAAAAACATAATATTAACATATAATCAATAAAAAAAAAATAATACACAATTTAAATACATAATATACAAAAAATACAAAAATAAGCTAAAATTAATACTAAAATATCCACATCCAAATCTGTGCAGAAAACTTCAATACTCTCATACATAGAATTTTCAAAATACATAAAGAGGTAGGTGGCCTAAGAGAAAACATCCAACATATTCATACCATAAATCTATAAAAAGACACAATGGAACACAGTATGTAGAAAAATAGAAAACTGAAAATTATTTCGAATGGTATAAAAAATTCCGGTATAAAAATTGGTATATTAAAAAATTAAAAGATACGTGTAAAATCTATTTAGGGAAAGGCAGCAATATCTATGTCTATATTGAGATCATTGGGTTCGAGAGTCTTGAGTTTAAAAGTAAAAAAAACTAATGTCCCTATCTCCCCTCTCAAATGGATCTCTACATGCTCAATGGCTCTATATTTTAAACCTGCAGGGTTGGCACTATGTACACTGGAGAAATGTTTAGATACACTGTGTGTCAATAATTGCTTCTTAATATTGCCAATGTGCTCTAAAACACGTATTCTCAGTGGTCTACTGGTTTTGCTAATATATTGGACTCCACACGGGCACTCAACATATAGACAACAAAACTTGTCTTGCAATTAATGTGTTATTTCATTTTAAAACATTCTCCAGTGTAATTGGATTTAAAACCTACCTTAACGTCTGAGCCAAAAGAACAGGCTTTGCACATAAAATATTTTAAAAACCCAACTGTTTTTTTTAGCCCTCCTTCTTTTGGCTTTGAGGTTTTAAACATACTTGGTGCCAATTTCTCCTTTAGATTCAACGTTTTTTTTTTTTAATTACCATTGGTTTGTCCCCTATGCCCTTACCCAAAATTGGGTCTCCTTTTAAAAATACCAATGTTTTGATCTGTATGTCACTAAGTATTTATTTTGTTGATGAACACCGTCACTAATTTTGTTGTTTAAACACTGTCACATTTTATTGATGTATATATATGTATATTTCTTACGCAAAGAATATATTTCCTTAGCCGTTGAGAAAATACCTCCCGTCATCAGCTCTATAGTCAGGTATTGCGGATCTGCTTCCGGCCTTCCTCCCTCCATTACCTTATATATAGCACGTTAAACTCTACAGTATTTATGATCTGTTTTTTATCTTGATATATTGGAATTGATTTATATACTTTCCGTTTTCAGTTTTTTCCTTGAGTTCATAGCCGGTTTTCCATTTGTATGTATATTTCTTATACTGTTTTAAACACTTGGAGCTCTGGGTGAATTTTAACATCACTACTACCTAATAGTAATTATAGAAAATAGATATCCAAAGTATGATGGTACTTTTGCCTAAACATCATCGTAATCATAAAAAATATTTAAAGTGTTACATTAAACAATAAACATTTTGGTAGTTTGTTGCTATAAGAGAGGCCTTATAGGTTTGTACTGTCTGTACCAGTGTGAAAGTAATACTTTTTGAATTCCCATTTTATCACCATTTTGGGGAATGTTTTATAGGCATGTAGGAATTAGAAGAACAATTTGAACCATGGATATATATTTAAATAATGTAGGATATATTATGTATGTCTTACTGTAGTTTGGGTCTTTACTTTGTTTTTTCTCTGCACAAAGAATATCTGCCAAGTCTAAATTTGAATAGACACTGATTTTGTTACATTGGTAGAGTGCAAAGGTTTAAAAAATAATAATAAAGGATTCTATTGTGAAAAAAAGTTTATCATGTGAAATTAGTTGTGTGAGAGTATGTATATATGTATGTATATCTTTATTTATATACAGTAGCGCCGAAAGTGTAACAAAGACAATACAGTAAAGGGAATAATAATTCAACAATAAGCGCAGCAAAATCAGACAATAGGAAAGGAAATCCCTGCCCCGGATAGCTTACAATTTAAGTGGTATGTTGGGAGACTTACAGAGACAGCAGGTGATGGAATAAGTGTAGAAATGGAAGTGCTTGGCCACAATGGTTGGTAGGAGTGACTATGGGTATGGGACAGTAGCCATGAGTGCAGGTTATTCGGATGCTATTGTGAGGTGACTTTTTAGGTTGGTCGCTATGAAATTAGGTGGATTAATACAAGTAGAAACCTGGGTGAGAGCAGGTGTTTAAATGGCTGGGTCAAGGAATAGGAGATACTGTCTGCCCAGTAGCAAGAGTCTCAATCTATATACTCACATGAGTCAGATGTCAACTCTTGTTGCAAAAATGTATTTTAGTCCGAACGTGGATATTTTATATCTTATTTACAGGGGTCTTGTATCCCACTCAGAATAAGAAAGAGAAAGACATAGCATATAAAAGAATATATGTATTACACACAATATCATGTGGCAGTCCCATTCACATTTGGTAGGTTAAAAATGGGCATTTAGTGTAATAACACAGCGGCATTGCGGCCACAAGTTGCAGCTCTAACATCGAAACTCTGATCACCGGCTTTCTCTGCTATCTTCTGGGGAGCATATTCTTTACACTGTGTTACTTCCGTCTCCTCTACACACAGCAACTGCAATAAGGGTCCACTCTGGACTCAAATGGTTTTACCAGCAATGACTTCCTCAGAAGTCAATTGCTGTCAAAACGCATTGAGCCCAGAATGCACCCTTATTGCACTTTTAGTCGCTGTATTTAGACGAGATTGAAGTATCGCAGTGCAAAGATACATTCACCCGAAGGGACGTCAGATGCCAGAGAAAGCCGGCGATTGGAGTCTCGAGGTTGGAGCTGAAACTAGTTGCCGCGATCCCACTGTGTTATTTCACTACTTGCCCGTTTAAAAATTAACAAATGTGAGTTGCATTGCCATATCATAGTGTGTGGGTAATACATATATTCTTTTATGTGCTACACTATGTCTTGCTCTTTCTTATTCTGAGTTGGATACGAGACCCTATAAAGAGGACGAAAAAATATCCGAGTCCGGACTAACATACATTTTTGCAATGGCAGTTGACACCTGACTCCATGTAAATGTACAGATTGTGACTCTTTTCACGTTAGGAACTTTATTTCACCACAGAATCCTTTATTTATTTTTTTACACCTTTGCACTCAACCAATCCAACAAAATTTGTATCTTTTCCATGAAAGACTGAACACACAGTTTATATCAATGTTGGGGCCATCTTACATGATTGCAAAGTTGCACTTTATTTATTTAGTTTAATATTCACACTGACATCACTATTGTCACTGGGAGTACTTTCTATTTTGGGATTCTTATACACTGGTCTAAATTGGATTAAATAAAATATTAGTAAATTGATCACCAAGAATACATAATTTTATGTAAGTCTAATAGATTTTCACACAGCTTTATCCCAAGCCTCCTCTAAATCTTTTTTTAAATTCATTTATTGAGTCATGTACAGTACTGACCTCATTCAGGATTCTACACAGCTGATTGTGGCAGGTATCTAAAAGTTGAATTTGCAAGACATAGGTAATAATCGTAAATGAAGGGAAAAATCTTATCCAAGATACAAATACAAACTGCTACATATTTAGAAAGAATACATTATTCATGAATGGGTACTCAATTTTCTATTCACCTTTGATGTGTGTGAGACTTACTGATAATCTTTAGAAACTAGCATTGCTTGTGTCTAAGCTACTTGAACGATTTAGTTACTTGCATTTCTAAAAATAGCTTCAAAGTAATTTAATCCACAAATGAGAAGAAATTGCAACTAACCGAGATATTTACATAATAGACATATTCATGAGGATTTTGTTAGATCACGCTAAATTAGACTTATACCAAAGAGACAGGAAAGTACAGTATTAACAAAACTATAATGAAAAAGAAAATCAGGAAAAAAATACAAACATCATTCTGAATTAAGGATTAACATTGACATAATTGTGTACTGAAAACATAATTGTGATAAAGCATGATACTGTATGAAAAAGTAGCAGCTTTAATTGTTTGTTGTTACTATAGAATTATTAGCAATAGTTTTGCTGTTTAACTATAAGGCTTACATCCACAAGTCACTTGTGACATTAAAGGGCTTATTCTGTATCAGACAAAGGGGCTTATGCAGAGAGGAACGTAAAGTTAAATTTCGCCAGGTTAGAGGCAAAAATTTCCTCATGTAGGCAGTTACTGGCGAGAACTTGGCGGGCCAATTCAAATTCCCCAGACGTGTGGCGAGAAGCGTGATTTCGCCAATGCGGAAACAAGCACGATTCCAGTAGCTCCGATGCGCATGAACGCGCCAATCGGAGCTACTAAATGGCGCGTTCAGGGGAAATTTTGCCCGCCAACAAAAGTTGGCTGTATTGTGGTCAGATACCGCGCGCCTCAGAATGGCGAGTTTCACGCCAAGTGAAACTCGCCTAATTAGTAATTTCATGCACACCGCGCTACCGGAGTACCCTGCATAGGACACAATTAAATGCCAAACCTGCGGCGAATTTAAGCCTTTCTGCTCCGTACCTCTCTGCATAAGCCCCAAAGTTGCCGATTGCTACTCTTCAATGTGTAACTAAATCTTGTGAAAGACCATTTAATTGAGATGTTTAATCCAAATAAATACAATTTTTAAACACAAACATTAGTCTAAAACTTTTGCAAAAAAAAAGATTTGTTATTAGATATGGTAACAACTAATTAGTTTCTAAAAGTAATTAAACATTGCTGTTAAAATCTTAATCCAATAGAGCCAGGGTGGGCAACTCTGTCGCCATTCGCCACTTGTGGCGAATTGGCAATGAAACTGTGGCGAACAGGGCTGCCGGGACTCCCTGATGGGGGGGGGGGGAGGATTTCTAACTTTCCTAATAGGCGGCAGGGGGAGATGAAATGCAGCGGTGGAAGATGGTAAGCTGTGCGGAGATGGTAGATGGTATGTGGCACCGGGCTGAAAGTATTAGCCGGTAACATAATTACTTGTGAGAGTCAAAGCAGGACTGCAGGGGAGGTGCGCCATCTAGCAACCTGACCCGGAACTTCCTGTCTGCTGCTACCTCACGGCTCCTCTCTCCGTGCTGCTCCTGCTCTGACTCAAGAGATTCTACTACCAGACAAGGTAGGCATGATGGGAGGACTGGGAGAGATGTGAGGGTGTCAGGGAGAGATTTGAGGGGAGATGGGAGAGATGTGAGGGGCTGGGTGAAATGTGAGGGGGCTGTGAGAGATGGGAGGGGGGCTGTGAGAGATGTGAGGGGGGCTGTGAGAGATGGGAGGGGGGCTGGGTGAGATGTGAGGAGGGCTGGGTGAGATGTGAGGGGGCTGGGTGAGATGTGAGGGGGCTGGGTGAGATGTGAGGGGGCTGTGAGAGATGGGAGGGGGCTGTGAGAGATGGGAGGGGGCTGTGAGAGATGGGAGTGGGCTGTGAGAAATGGGAGGGGGCTGTGAGAGATGGGAGTGGGGCTGTGAGAGATGGGAGGGGGGCTGGGTGAGATGTGAGGAGGGCTGGGTGAGATGTGAGGAGGGCTGGGGGCTGGGTGAGATGTGAGGGGGCTGGGAGAGATGTGAGGGGGGCTGTGAGAGATGGGAGGGGGGCTGGGTGAGATGTGAGGAGGGCTGGGTGAGATGTGAGGGGGCTGGGTGAGATGTGAGGGGGCTGGGTGAGATGTGAGGGGGCTGTGAGAGATGGGAGGGGGCTGTGAGAGATGGGAGGGGGCTGTGAGAGATGGGAGTGGGCTGTGAGAAATGGGAGGGGGCTGTGAGAGATGGGAGTGGGGCTGTGAGAGATGGGAGGGGGGCTGGGTGAGATGTGAGGAGGGCTGGGTGAGATGTGAGGAGGGCTGGGGGCTGGGTGAGATGTGAGGGGGCTGGGAGAGATGTGTGGGGGTGAGGGGCTAGGAGAGATGTGGGGGGTGAGGGGCTGGGAGTGATGTGAGAGGGGCTCTGGTCTTTACCCCCCTTCCTCCCCCCCACATGTAGTCCTGTTCAACTGAATAAAAACATTTTTAAAAAAAACATAAATATAATACATAAACATAAAACATCTCCCCCGTCTCCCTTCCCCCTCCCCCCTGGTGGGGGATAATCTTTTACTAAAAATTTTGAATCCCACCACTGGGGGGGAGAGGTGGTGCTTGATGATGGGGGAGATCAAGGGTGCTGATCAAGGGTGCTGGGGAAGATGATGAGGGGGAGTTCAATGAGATGGTGATGAGGGGGGTTAAATGAGATGGTGATGAGGGGTGTTAAATGAGATGGTGATGATGAGGGGGTGAGGAGATGATGATGAGGAGGAGGGTAGTGGTGGCATAAAGGGGGGTGAGAGGATGAGGGGGGTTGCGGTCTGAGGGCGTGCGCTTGCTGTGCCGTGCTCACGCGTGGCAGTTATAGTTGGCTGAGGTTAGGGCAGGGAGCGTGGAACCGGCCGACAGGGGGAAAGATGAGGAAAATAAAGATTTTACACCACTACCACCACTGAAATGTGTGTGTGTGTGTGTGTGTGTGTGTGTGAGTGTGTGTGTACGTACAATGTTAATAAATCATTTATTAAAGCATTTCTTTATTTATTTCAAACGTATTTATAACACACACACACACGCACACGCGCGTTCGCACTGGCGCACACACTATAGAACGGCCCTGAGAGTTTATAAACTTGTTCAAACAGTGTGTGTTTAAAATGTTCGCATGTGCAACATAATACCTCAATTTGTACATTGTGTGGCTATTTTCACTTCTAATTCGCCACACCTGTGGCTACATTGAAAAATAGGTTGCCCACACCTGCAATAGAGCAAGTAATATGTCACTACAGTATGTTTGCAAATAGCATATGTTTGTTTTTTCCTTTTTAGGTTCTATTTATTATCTGTGTTGAGAAATGGCTATGATTACTGTGAGGGAAATCACATTCTCTCAAAATAATGTTCATGAAATTGAACATCAGGGGTAAAAATTGCCAGGTTGACATTATGAAACTGTAGTTATTTTTTTTTCATTAAATATTTTACCAAGAAGAAAATAAAATGTGTTACTGTATCTCAACTACGTGAACTAGTTCAAGTATGTCCTCAGTTCATAATATAGTTAGTGGGTCAATGTCATGCACAATAAATGCTAAATAATCGTTTTGTTTTTTTATATATATGTTTTTAACAGTTAGATTATTTGCTTTCTCTTCCTTCCTCTATTTCAATTACGATTCCTAATTCTAATTAAGAATGACAATTTCCCCAAACTCTCACTTGATTTTCTTAAAGTCTAGAGTTGTGTGATCCTAAAAAAAATGCTTACTTTCTAGAGCTTGCATCATATTTAAAAAATATGGTGCTGGACGAGCATCGTGATGCTTAGTAATTAGCCTTTTAAATGTACCCTCTTGTTCCAGGGTTTTTGCTCTATTCCGAAGATTCTCTGTCACAGTTCTGGTTAAGTGTAGAGAGAAACTGTTATATCGGAATGACATTAGGAAGTTAGGTCAAAGTGGAGAAACAGTAACTTCTTTATTTAACAGGGCTACTGTGTACATTGTTTTTTACAAGAAATATAATTTGGAATCTTAGGATGCACTATTATATAATGTATGATGTTGTAAGACTTTGTTATTCCCTGAGAGGCTATTTGATATCAGTGTCATATTACCTAAAGTCAGTCGAACTCCTTAGTGCTGTATTTGGCTGAGTCCATGGTCAGCGCTTATCCGCTGAACTGCACTGAGGCGCGCTGACGCTTGTCAATGAGCCCCTGCATCCGCAATGAGAGTGGCTTTAGCAGGGGCTCGCGAACGCTATTGCAGGTGTGCGGAAGCGTAGCCGGCAATTTTTTTTAGTTTGAGCGCTCACGGGAGCTCAGGGACGCTCACGTGAGCAGTTCGCCCAATGAGGGCGAACCAGCTCCGTGACATCACTGGCCTGCCGCCCGACACGCCCCTGGATGGCGCGCGAACTAAGGTCAGGAAAAGCACCCGCTTTCCCTCAGCCTCCGCGTGCCTCCGCGGTGTTCAGTGTTCAGTGTTAATCTGTTTGTCACGGGAGACCAGAACTTAACCCAAGGTTCAAAGCACCAAACAGGACACAGCAGTACAATAAAGGGTTTTTATTCCAGTTGAAGCCAGCAAGCACAACACAAAAACACAATCAGAGTTGTACTCACAAAAATGGGGCATATGGGGGGAATCCTAGCTGGCTAGGTGATGAACACCACATCAAAGGCTTACCCAGGGCTTTCTTCCACTCTCTGATGGGATAGGGGCCGTTCAGACCTTTCTGTGCAATTTGCAGCAGAGCACTTTTAAATCTCTCTGCTTCTCCAGCAACACACATTCTCATAGCACAAAGCAGGTTCAAATTTCCAGGTTTATAGGGCTCCCCTAGCCTCCTTTTGGGTGTCTCCAGCAGAGCCTTTTAGCACACTACTTAGTTCCTCTCCATGACAGAATCCAAAATGAGAGGTGGAGTGCTAATAGGGTTCCCCTTATCTGGTTCCCCATGGCCATTGGAAACTCATGGTAGAGGGGCTGGCGTTCTATCACAGAGTGGATGCTGTTAACGGACAAATCAGGAGCACAGGGCTTTCCTGCATTGACAAATCAGGGTTTAGGGTGTGTTTCCAAAGTTAAAGGGCTTGTGGAGGGAAGTTTAAATGGGCCTATGGGAGCAGCACCTACCAGAGGGTCTCGGCAAGGGATACCCCGGCTGACAGAATATCTCCCACTGGGCTGGCGCTGCTCTGGCTTGGGACACAACCGTTTGCTCCAAATTTTGGGTAGGCGGCCCCTCTGCCTGATCTCGCCCCTATACACCATCTCCTCCACCTCCAGACCCAGCAGCAGCCATTTTCTCTGGACATGCGGGCAGCACAAAGGTTTTCTCAGCCGTGCATGTCCAGAGTCCTTGGCTCTACTTTACTGTAGCAACAAACTCATTTTTAGACTTGCTTTTCATTAAATTCAGGAATAAAAAGTACATTTTTACATCAGATGCACAGGGCTACCGGACATGTAAGAACAAGGTAGCCCAGGTGTCTTTTGACGAGATTAGCCCCGGAGAATGATGGCAGGGGCCAGGGACCGGGCTTATTTTACTGGTCCCTGGGCACATTTCCATCACACTGTTCAATCCTTTTTTTTTTTTTTAGTCCAGTGGAGTTCATAAAAATATATTAGTGTGCAGAACGATTGGATTATAGTTTTGAGTAGTTTTGTTGAAGGCTTCTATATTAAAGTTGCAATGGTTCTATGTGGCATATAATGGTAAATTGCTTCAACCATTTTTTCTCAGGTTATAAAGATAAAACAACACGCAAAGCAATCTAAATAACCAAATGCAGAACTGATATGAACTACAATTCATGTACTGCATTAAATACTGTACGTGCTACAAATAATGTTTTTGTTCCTTTTCTTATGCTTATGAAGATGACACAGTGCCCTCAAATTCTATTACACTGTTAAGTTTCAAACAACTCTTTAATGAGTAGGATGAAAACAAGAATCAAACAGAAAGGCTATTGTGCATGCATACATAAAAGAGACATGACAAAGTAACAGTGTTCGCATGCATGGTTTATTTTGTAAAAAAAAAAATGCCCATCCATATTTTACTCTATGTTCAAAGATAAGATAAAATATGTTTTATTTTTTTTTCAAACCTACCAGGGTCACCTTTTAATGAATTTCATTTAATTTTCCTTTAAACGTGTTTGGAGAACACTACGTTTCAGCTCTTCATCTTTGGAAATTTCATTTAGAGTTTGAATAGATAATTGACTGCCAATGATGCCACAACGGAACTGCATGCCTTGAATTTTTTTACATGAAAAAGGAGCATTTAGTCCTTTTAGTGACAGTTTCAGACTAACATTGACAATAATTCTTCAGACTTCACTCACTAAGACTTTGCTGTACTGTAGGTTTCATTGAACATTTCTTTATTTTGTCAGAAGTTATGCAGGACTTTTCTATTGAACATACTTTTCATATTCCCTAAGGGTTGTTTTCTTGAAACATGGAGAGCAGTGTAAGGGCTGAATGTCTGCAGCTCAGTTTGTTGAAGTGAAGGATTGCTCTGTGACTATACAATGAATCTATATTTTATTTTTTTCAAATAAATGCTGGGGTTCATCAAGCACTGATGCAGGGAATAATAGCGCCCAATCTGACGTTAACTGGCATTCGAGTCATTGGCAGTTAACAACAGATAAGGTGCGATAACCATCAAAGTATCTACCACAGATAGTGCTGGCATTTTTTATGAAACATGTCAATTTTATCTCTTCTATATTGTAACCTTGAAAGAAAAGAACAATCAATTACCAAGGTAACACTGCATACTGCAAATTATGTTTTAAATACTTTGATGTATTTTAAATGATAATTATGATGACTAGTTTTCATTGAAAACTATCGTCTCTCTATTCAGTTCTACATCTGAGCTTAATCATTCATTTTAAACGCTTAACTTGAAGCCTGGTAACTTTTGAAGCACAAAGAGAATCAGATTGATATCAATGGCTGTTTTGATTAAACCATGGGTGTCAACCCTTTTCTGCAGCAGTTTAGGAAGAAAATATAGAGATTGAATACCAGCTAGAGAAGAAAATAGTTGTTGAAATTCACGGCTTTATTTTATTGTTTAACAATTTTTTTATTAGGAAGCCATCTTGCAGTTGTCAATTTCCCCCGTTAGAACAGTTTACAATTTAACACAGATTACTTGTGATGCACAGTATATTTACATTTATTTGTCGATGAACAAAATTATGCTTGATGTGCATATACAAAAAAGAAAGAAAAAAGGACACACTATGTGTCTCCCTTAGAGATATAGCGGCCTATTCTAACTTGACCCAGGGATCAAGTTAGATAACAAAGTCATCAAGGTTATCGAGCTGCTCTCGCAAAATTTTGCTAGATAGCTATTTAGAAAGCCTTGATGAGTTGGTTAAATAGTGCGGGGAATGCATTTTCTCTCGATTGCTGGCTCCTGGCCAAACACATCGTGTGGGAGCTGGTGAGAAGCTAAAACTCAATTTTTTAATAAAAATCA
The DNA here is from genome assembly GCF_040206685.1 of Ascaphus truei. Lineage (NCBI taxonomy): Eukaryota > Metazoa > Chordata > Amphibia > Anura > Ascaphidae > Ascaphus > Ascaphus truei. Next base: position 461,213,693 of record NC_134483.1, on the reverse strand, counting down.
TGCTATTCTAGTAGTCTCGATAATCTTATCAGGGCTCTGGAATTGCGATTTTATCAAAGATTCTTGGCGTGAAGTTGGTGAGAAGGGATGTGAGGAAGGGATTTAGAAAAAAAAATGCTTTTTTCCAGCATCGGATTCAAGCCGGGAGTCTCAGGAGTTGATACACATTAATACCAGCACTGGATACGAACGGCATCTATCCGATGCAATAACCGGATAAGGCAATGAAGGGGTTAACTACCATTGGTAGGTTTATTGTGGGTAGCAGGGGTGGGTGAAGGTGGTATTTGGCCCTTGGTGGGTGCTTAGGCCTTGCGGGGGGCATGCGGGGGGAGTTAACCCCTTCATTACCTTAGTGGTTAATACCTCTATGGTAGTGAAGGGGTTAACCTTCCTGGCAGACATAACTACCCACCCTGGGGCTACTGCCCCCTTCATCCACCCCCTCTGCCCCAATAAACAGGCTATTCAACTTTAATCCCTTCATTGCCTTAGCGGCTAGCCGCTAAGGTATTGAAGCTGTTTTTATATTAATTTGAATACTTGTGTGTGTGAGCAGGGGGTCTCCAGAGCAGAACCGCGTTGATTTCAGGTCCAGGGAGCCCCTGCTTCCCAAGATACAGGTCCCATTATGGGGTGTCGGTATCCCCATGCAATGTTTAAATGTCCCGCATCACGTGATCGGGACATTTAAATGCATAAGAGATAACGGCACTCCATATGTTAGACAGATAATCTAAAGAATAATATCAAAGTCCATGTAAAAATAATTAAATTGAAAGAACATATTTTTTCTCTTTTGAAACATGTGGTTCTATTTTTATCACACTTTTGCACTGTTTTTGTAGCTAGATATTTTCATATTTGCCAGTCTATTTTTTTGCACCTTTACTATTTTTATTTTAAATAAATAAACTAAAGTAGCTGCCGGGGAATATAATGGAGGGGGCACATGAATAGAGATGGGCAAAATGTTTACAAAAATTATATCCGTGTGTATTGACCAGTTTCTTTCAGCCCCGGAATTCTGCCGCTCAGTCTCAAAAAGGCAGATTTGTGTTTTTGTCATTCACTGAAAATCCGTTCGATGGATTCGGAATCCAAATTTGCAAACAGAATTATTATGGGAGGAGAATATACCCACACTCTTGTGACCCGGGATGAAGCTGGAATAAGTAGCTTTTTTTGCACAAAACATAATTGCAAGGAGAAACTAATTGATTGTGTCCAGGTAGTGTTGGAAAAGGAGGCAGAGAGAGGAGGGCAATGAAGGTTCACAGAGGGCAGCCTCAGTGGGCATACATTTCACACTAAACATTACAACATGATGATCATCATCACCGCTTTATTTCTCTCAGGCCTCAAGTCAAGTGGATTTTGGTAGTGGTGGCGTAGGTAGGGGTGGTGGTGGCAGTCACAACAGCAGAAGTCATGGCCCATCACTATAGGAAATGCTCATCACTATGGAATAGTTGTTCACACTAGTGCAGTACTGCTAGTGCTATTGACATGGTTGAGGTGTACATGGGTCATAATTCATTCCAGCCTCCAGATTCTAATCATCTTGAATACTGTGCTGCTAAAACCAAAACATGGCCTGATCTTCCAAAGATGGCAGTGGGGTGGCTGAATTGTCCACCGGTAGTGCAATCCTAACAGACTAAAGGGAGGGGGAGAGGGAGGGGATATTCCTGCTCAGCTATAGATAATAACTTCCTAGAGAGGTGCTATCAGGGATAATAACATATGGAGGTAAATAAGAGAGGAAATGGCATAAGTAAACATTTGAACTAGTTGAAACCTAAAGAAATGCGCTGAAGGAAACCGTGTGAGGTTTCACTATTGTCAGATGGCAAAAATATATTTCAAGATGCCAAATATGCAGACATTGGTACACACACCAATATCATGGAGGTAAATCCCCACAGGGACTGGGAAGGCTGAGGAGTGATCCTATTTGATGTAGTAGTCAGAGTACTGAAATGCTGAGTGATATCCTATGTAAAATGTATCTTATACCACTGCAGCAATAGTGGCTCCGGTTTCTACAATTTACTGAGACATAATACAGGGTAGTCTGTCTCATAAGCTAACGAAAAGGTCCCCACAGTAGAGGACAACAATCATAAATAAATTGATCTACTCACAGACTCATCTGGTATGAAGCGTGACCATCAATTTGACCGTAGTCACTGGTGATCACTCGCTCCTGCTACTTTTCTGAACAGGATATAAACACACTAAATCCACCTCTTACTAACTAGTGGGATCCACGTTGGTGGCCCACATCATAGTTTAAACTGATATTGGTAGCTGTATCGCCGCAGACAGAGACTGAACACCTATGTGTTCGTCGCGCAACTGACGTCACTATGACGTCATCCCGACGCGCGTATCGTTCCAAGGGGACGGAACTTCTTCGGGGGTAGGAGGTTCCCTGCAGAGGTCTGCTATTTCAAGCCCACGGTTGCCATGGTAGTGTATTGACATCACCAAATGGGAGTGAACTCCTTTCCTGGAGCATTGCAAATCGGCAAGCAACATTTAAAGTGATATGAATGCTGCCTCATGTCTGGGATAACCTACTGTTCTAAAAACCAAGGTAAGTGCTATATTAAAAATGACATAAAAGAAACCAATGACTTCTGTGGCTTTAGCATGTTGCTGTATTGGCAAAATTTCATAATAATGCGTCCTAACTAGAATACACATCTATTAGCTCAAAACCCATATACAGTGTTTAACACTATTAATAACTTATATTTATATCTGGCATGTTGCTGCATTGGGTAGAATACCACCATTATGTATCATGACCAATGTACACATCCCATAGCGCAATGCCAGAATACAGTGTGTGTTATTGTTAACAAAGCATATGATCTAGGTCATTATCTTAGCTTGTGTCAGATTTTTAATAGGGCAAAATCATGTTACAATACAGCTTCATATTTTATTGCATTATCATAGGAAAGTGACACTCTAGATGTTACTATAAGAACGCAGAGTAGTTGAAGTCCTCATTTAACCCATTGGGGAATTGTGTTCCCAGGTTAAAGATCCATCTTGCCTCTTTTCTTAATAGGGCATTGTCAATGTCCCCTCCACGAAGTCCCAGAGAAACATGTTCAATGCCCTGGAAACGGACAGATGTTATGTCCCCCTGGTGTAACAAATTTACATGTCGTGCTAAGGGAGTGTCTGCACTATTCCTAATGGTGCTGGTGTGTTCTAAAATGCGGCGATGCAGTTGGCGTGACGTTTTACCAACGTACATCAGGTCACATTTACAAGTTGCTAAATAAACAACGCCACATGTTTTACAGTTAAAAAAATTTTTTATTCTATATGTTTTTGAACCATCAACATTGTGAAAAGTTTTTTGGGGGTTGATGAAGTTGCAAGCTTTACAGGCTCCACACTTGAAGGTGCCTGTTGTGGTATTGGTCAGCCATGTTGTCATTGCAGGTGTTTTGTAATGGCTATGTATCAAAGAGTCCGACAGATTTTTGGATCTTCTAAATGTAATAGAGGGGGTGTCAAAAAGCACTGTCCTGTATGTTTCATCTAAAAGTATATGCCAGTGCTTACTGATCATTATTTTAATTTCCCTCCACTGTTTACTGTACGTGCCAATAATTCTAATTGGACTAGGTTGATTATCTATATTTTTTATACCGTACAGTAAGGTGTTTCTGTCAGACTGTATGGCACGTTTATATGCCTTATTGATGCAACTTTTGCTGTAACCCCTATTTAGGAATTTTCTCCTCATCACATCAGACTGTTTCTCAAAATCTTGATTAGTTGAACAGTTTCTTTTGACTCTTAGAAACTGTCCAACAGGGATTCCTTCAACCAGAGGTTTTGGATGATGGCTTGAAATAGCAGACCTCTGCAGGGAACCTCCTACCCCCGAAGAAGTTCCGTCCCCTTCGAACGAAATGCGCGCCTGGACGACGTCATAGTGACGTCAGTTGCACGACGAACACATAGGTGTTCAGTCTCTGTCTGCGGCGGTACAGCTACCAATATTAGTTTAAACTATGATGTGGGCCACCAACGTGGATCCCACTAGTTAGTAAGAGGTGGATTTAGTGTGTTTATATCCTGTTCAGAAAAGTAGCAGGAGCGAGTGATCACCACTGACTACGGTCATATTGATGGTCACTCTACATACAGATGAGTCTGTGAGCAGATCAATTTATTTATGATTGTTGTCCTCTACTGTGGGGACCTTTTCATTAGCTTATGAGACAGACTACCCTGTATTATGTCTCAGTAAGCTGTAGAAACCGGAGCCACTATTGCTGCAGTGGTATAGGATACATTTTACATAGGATATCACTCAGCATTTCAGTACTCTGACTACATCAGATAGGATCACTCCTCACCCTTCCCAGTCCCTGTGGGGATTTACCTCCATGATATTGGTGTGTGTACCAATGTCTGCATATTTGGCATCTTGAAATATATTTTTGCCATCTGACAATAGTGAAACCTCACACGGTTTCCTTCAGCACATCTCTTTAGGTTTTAACTAGTTCAAATGTTTACTTATGCCATAATAAAATTTATTGTTGTATATATTAGTAGAGTTGAGTGCATCATTTAGGGATCTTTCCTCTTCTATTTACCTCCAATCCTAACTGACTGCAGAAGAAAACTGTCACATGGAAGCGTTGAAAATCTCACTTTTATCAAGATTAATCAACATCTGATTCTTCTGAAATATACAGCCCATACACCCAACATTCAAGAGGCTCAGGAGTGGCAGGCTAATTACTAAGATTACAACACTATCAGTGCCACCACTACTCTAACACTACCAGTGTCAGAACAGTTTAAAAAAACAATGCAACAATAGCTGTCTTTCTGTCTCCAGTAGAAGTGCCCATGGCAGAGATGTTGTCAATTAGCACAACTAGTACCAGTGGTGACGCTGGCCAGCGTGTGGCATTCGCAGATTGTCATTGGCACATCGCTTGGCTTGTTGTGTTTATTAATATATGTATGTCCGACTCCTAAACCGGTTACTGTTCCATCTCTGAATAAAGCATGAGTGGAGGCAAGGCCACAAAAAATAATCATACTATTTTTCGTGAAACTTTAGCTCACAATAATTAGGAATAACCTGAGAACATTAAGTTATCACTCTTTTGAGAGTTATATCTGTGTGAATCAATGCATTTCAGAGAGGATGGCAGTCTGAGATAAACTAAACGTTGCTAAGTTTTGGGGATGCATAATTAGTCCCAGTCTCAGACTAACATATCTGCCAGTTGCCGCTGGGTTTGTCAGAGTCAATGCACTGCTGTCATTTCAGTGGCTTCTTGTGTGCTGTTCTTCATCTCCCTTCCATTGCCACAACATCTACCACCACAAATACCACCACCATCATCTTCATTATCATTATCTTATTGACAAACCAAAAGTTTCAAATATGGCATTGTATTACTTATCACTATTTTGGTTTTATTTTTGCCATCTAGTACGGCCCAAACAATCCAGCACCCACACTGTCAAGCTATGCCAGGCAGGCAGTGCTACAGTCATCAATAACATCTGGTGTAGAATTGCCAATAAGCAAATTGGCACCTGGGAATGAAGGACGACCAGACCCAACAATTACGTAGCATCTAGTTTGGCATTGGCACAGACAGTGCTTGGCTCGGTGTTGTATTTATGTATGCCCTAAACCACAGTTACTGTCCCATCTCTCAGTAATGCAGTTGTGGGAGGGAGGACCCAATGACATACACCATTTATTTTGTTAACATTTTGCTCACAATAATTATTAGAAACAAAAAATGATCGAGTGGATTATCGCTTGCTATGAAAAGAAGTTGGGGAACTCACCAGAATTAAAGGTTAAAAAAGTCTTTAATGAAAACTACATCAAATGACAAAACTCCTCCTCCCAAATGTTTTACGCCCACTATGGCGCTTTGTCAAGGAGTGTGCACTGGAAGACAACAGTGCAATTATATACCTATCCCACACCACAAATTCAGCTGCTGGTAATTATCTAAATGACACATCTATACATGTAATTAGATCAGATTTAAATGATAAAGGTCAGCATTGTCAATCATAAGCAGAAAAGAGCAAAAGAGAGAAAGAAAAAGAAAACAGAAAAAATACCATACTGTAGATGTATCATAACAAGCTTGATCAATATTGTATCTAATAAAACAATGATCAAGAATGAATAGAGTAATTAAGAAAACTATTGCATGTACAGTAGTAATGAAGTCTCATGACTAACAAATCAAAATATAAGCTGTGTTTCACCCAAACCTATAATTAAAATGACAAGCTTGGCTATAAAGCCTTCTGTGGATAATTTATTTAAATATAATCCAAAGAAGCCCAAATATACTTATAAAATATTTAGAATTATAAATGAATCCATATAACAACATGGATCATAATTTCAATCATAATTCAAGATATTGGGCCATCAATTACATAACATACTATGGCAAAAGATGATCAAAATTAAGCTTTCTTTAACCAAGTCATAATAATGGTAAAGGGGAAACACAAACCCATATAATTGAAAAGCATTTTTTTTATTAAAAGAAACTACATTCTTAACAGAATAAACTGAAAACCACTACAAAGACAAAATAAATAAATGATAATAACTGGAGATCAGATGTGGGTCAAGGAAGGGCAGGAAAATAGGGAAAGGGGAGGAGGCGGAGGGGGGAGGGGGAGGGAGGGAGGGGGTGAAAGTGGGAGAAGGAAGAAATGGAAGGTGGGGAGGGAAGGAAAGGGAAAAGGAAGGGAATGGAGGAAAAATGGGGAAAGATGACAGGAAAAAACTAACAGTCATCAAGAATCATAAAAAATGTTTCAAATCCCATTGGACTTACTGTAGGACTGGAGTGCTAAGGTGTTTAAAGTAAAAATCCAATATGCCTTCCTCTGATGTAAGAGGGAGACCCTATTGCCCCTTCTGGGGTGGGATCGAACATGTTCAAGGGCCACACATTTGAAATTCGTTAAAGTGCCTTTCTGGCATATACTAAAGTGTTTGGATACAG